>NC_041060.1:32230981-32465981 GCF_900634775.1 Gouania willdenowi
TTGTCCAGGCAGAACACTCCGCTCTCAGTCTGCTGGTCTCCTGGAAGTTCTGAAAGTATCTAGAAGTAGAACAGGAGGCAGATCATTCAGCTACCAAGCACCTCACCTTTAGAACCAACTCCCAGTCTTAATACGGGAGGCTGCTACTCTCTCCACCTTTAAAAGTAAACTCAAAACCTACCTATTTGCTAAAGCACATACCGTATAATAGCGTTAACCTAAACACTAGGAACAAAGCCCTAAACCTAAAAATAGGAACAAAAAATTAAGATTATATAGTAGAATACCAACATTATATTCAAACACGATCCACCATCAACACATACTGTAGCTCTAATGGGCTGCAATGGGATGAATGTCAAGGCAGACACAGTTGTGCTGGGTTGTAGATAACCACCCACTTCTGTCCCTCGTTGCATAACAAATCATACTGCTCACAATATACACTGATATCCACCCCATATACTGTATCCTGATCAATGGCTCACGACTCAACTAATCTGAGACACTTGGATGGACTATCCTTCTATCCTATTCTGTTTGTCCTTCTGTCCACTAACCCCAACCAGAAGAAGCAGATGGCTGCCACCTCTGAACCTGGTTCTGCTGGAGATTTATTCCTATAAAAAAGAGAGAGTTTTTTCTTCCCACTGTCGCTAAATGCTGTTCATGTGGGTCTTGTTGGGTTCTTTCTTCTTTTTTACTATGGACTTTATATTTTGTTCAGCGCTTTGAGATGACTTTGTTGTATTTTGCGCTATATAAATAAAGTTGAATTGAATTGATAAAACACACAAAATGACAACAAAGATACACTAAAACACACCAAACAACACATACAAAAAGACTTTAAAATTACACAAAAAATTCCAACAAAAATATAACAAAAACACATGTAATGACTTGAAAAACACAAAAAAAAAGCCACAAAAATTTGCTATATTGGAAAGAAAATAGCCAAAATGAATTAAAAAACACACCAAATGTCTAACAACTCAAACAACACAAAGGAATCCAGACAAAAAACTACAACAAAGCTCTTTTTTTCTTTCCTGTATTAATGACATAAATGTTGATAATGTGGCCCTTGGATCAGACCGTCACAGTTTTGTGGCCCTCGCTGAGATAGAAGTTGCCCATCTCTGCATTATAATATCATTATTGTGTAGTGAAGTCAACACTCTGATGTATAGTTAAATATGTCACCATTGTTCAATGACTATGTTCCTGTGCAAAAGTCACCAAATACTAAATAGACTTCAGTCAATGTAATGAAATTGCATCTGCAGCTGTGCAATGACACCTATATTTGAGGTTCTTATGAAAGGCTTTTTATTTCCTCAAAGCATTTTTTTTTCTGCAGAATTTACACAGATAATCAAAGTAATCTTTGAGACGTTTTTCTATGAGAGCTTAAATCTATAGCATTGTAGATCGACCAGATGTTTGGTTTTACTCATACATGCCATGTACCTGTGGCTCCTCGTAGATCTCAGGATCCAGGTGCATTGTCTGTGGATAAAGGGCAATAATGTCTCCTTTTCGGACAGCAATTGATCGATTAGCTTCCAGACGCAGATTAAAGTCCTCCTGGGCTACTCGAATGTTTATGGATGCTGAGGAGAGACGCAGGCTCTCGTTGATGGCGCTCTCTGTGGAAGACATTCATATTTTTGGAGGAAACTTTACAACACAGTTTACATTCCTTTGCGTTCACATACCCAGGTAGATAAGCTGGTCCAACTGGTCTCTGCTTAGTTTTAAATCTCTATCACTGCTAAACTTAATGCCGTGAAGTCGTAGAACATCCTGGATCTCCTGCCGAACAGCCTGCAGCGCCTCTGGGTGTCTCACCAGGTAGTACATGGCCCAGAAGGTGGCAGGGACAGTGTTACCAACTGATGCCCACAGAATGGCAAAGTGATGAGCTGGGGGCGATAACAGAGACATACTTAAACCAAATCCCTCCTACTTTTATATTAAGCCCCTCCACACATCTTCACAAACCCAGAACACATAAAACCCCTACAACCACTGCAGTTAAGCACTTGCACTGTTTGATATGTTATAAATACATCAGTTCTGTCTCTATGTTGCCTTGTATATTAAATGCACTGTAATGTACAAAAAACTGGCCTTGCCTGTGAGAAAATACATTTCCATTTATCTTAAAGGGTTCGTAAGACAGAATACATTTTCTATATGACATAATGAAGATTCAGATATTTAAACAATATGAATGAAATATCAGCACTGGTGTGATTCGGTCGTACATAATAACACCAGTACTGATATTTCATCACAACAGTACGACCTCGAGTGTGATATTGCTTTCATACAACAGTTCTACAAGCGCATTTTATCAGTTAGCAGTAAAAAGTGACAAGAGATTATGATTTGTTTGTTTATTTAGTCATTTTGCTCCACAAAGTGGAGAGTTCACACACTTCATTCACACTGCAGGCAAATGTGACCTAAATCCGATCTTTTTGCTCATATGGGATCTGTATCCGATCTGTTAAAGACAGTCTGAACAATACAATTCTGATTTTAATAAACTCCCCAGCACTGAAGCCACTGACATCCCTATCCCACCACTGTTGACTCTGACTCTGCATCCAAACACTCTGCTGTAAAGATGTAGCACATCACAGTAAACAGCTAGAGTAATAAACCTTCTTCTTTTTCACTCTCTTTAAAGTTATGAAGTGCTGACTTTTGTTGGAAAGAACATTTCTCAGTGTGACTCACAGTCCTACACTGGACGCCTCCATATTTACTTCTGTAAACACCGTGGGGTCATGTGTCACCTTAGGACCTCTTCTGTGCATGCGCTTCACATCAGCGTGCATTCCGGTCATACTCCAAACTGATTGAAGACACATTTATTATGTAATATGAACGACCACACACACAATAAAAAAGCCCAAGATGTAACGGTAATTAACGGTATTAGATCAGCTGTACAGCGGAGTGATATGATCCGTAAGAAGTCCCGGTGCTGCTGTTGCTCTACATCAGCACTCTTGGAATGTCTGTCGTCCAATCAGATCACTTGGTAGGAACTAACTTCTTAAAGGGCCTTAGTTAAACTAAATCTACTTTTCTGTGCTTTAAACATCATAAAGGTCTATTAGTCTTCTTACACAGGCCCAAAGTGTTTCTTTCATTGATTCCCTCCATCGTTAGTTAGAGGGTGATTTGCTCCTTACTTACTACAGGGTGAGCCCAAACACCTCGCTACAATTTGATGATGCGTTTCCACTTTGATGACGCGGCACTGAGCTGGAGAAGCCACGCCTCCAGGAAGCTCTCTGCTGTGATTGACATGTAAACAGACACGCCCACGAAGGTGAGCATGTCAGCGTCCTTCTCACAGTGCTATGTATGTATTTTCTACAGTCTATGTATGTACCGGTGAACGCCCCGCCCCCATGCTCTGTCTCGTGTTTATAAAGCAGCATGAGCTCTGCTACGGAGTGGGTGGGAGGAGGGCGGGCCGTCCTCTGGCCCTACGTCACCGTGTGGGAAGGAGGAAGTTTGTGTCCGTCTATAGACACGCCCACTCATGAATATGCACAAGTAGGCCGTAAATCAGCCTGTTTGTGTAGAGTTACTCAGAAAGTGACTTTTCAGAGGCTAAAACTCGGGAAAATAAACCTCAAATACTATGTTTTGGGGTTCTTAGAACAAATGGAGATGGTGAAAAATAGCATGATATGGGACCTTTAATAATCTAACTCATCATCAATGACATTAGTAAAACATTTACAGTAAATATTTATATGAGAACAGGTTAAGTTGTATTTTTATGGAAAAAAAATAGAAAACGTGCGATCAAAGTAATAAATTGTTGTGCTTTGAGATTAGGGAGCTGTGACAACACGCTGATGAAAACCCAGCAGGCACTGAATCTGTAAAACCTGCTCGAGTCATTGTAAACTAGGCATCAATTGGGACTAAAACCCATGATCTCAACAACGAAACAATTAAATAGATATGTGTAATGCCTGGAATAAAAAGAATCTTCCAAACAATCCCAAACTGACTTTATCCAGACACTCAAACACAACATTTTAAAAAGAGCAACACGTCCAATTAAGGTTAGAGAACAAAAACATTTTAACTACCTGCTTTATCCTGGTCCCCCAGTGTTTCGTACTGCTCGAACAGTTCAGACCTACGTTGGATAAACTGAGACGTACTGGACCAATGAAACATCTGTCTCGGATGGAAGTAGTTGATGAGCTTTTTCCGAATGGCTTTGGTCTGACCCAGCAGCCAAATAGGGATCTGAGCAATAAGGAGTGGGAACATGTTGTCAAACTTTAAAAAGTCCTCCTTTAGCGTGCTCATGCCTCTGTGGCGACTGGCAGATGGTGGACGACCGTACATGGTCAGAAAGGTGGCTTCAAACATCACAGAGTAACAGAATTCATACATGCTGCCGCTCCTCCAGCCTTCCTGTCCCATGTGATCCTGACGAAACAGCAGCATCAGGTTGGACATCATGCTCTCAGTCAGTAACGTCAGGTTGTCTCCCTGCAGCAGTTGGAATGATCGTGAGATCTGCTCCTTCAGACCAGGAAACCTTTGGTTGATGACGGGTGGGTAGCCAAAGGTGACAGGGGCAACCTTCTCGGAGAACTCATGAAAGTCAAGCTGCCGACCTTGTTTGATGACATTCGGGTACAATAATGGGTTCATGATGAAGGTCATGTATTTACCTGCAAAGCAGATCAAGAAGTAAATTACTAAATTAGTAATGGACATTGATGAATAATCAATGCGACCGTGGCTCAGGTGGTAGTGGGTCGTCTTCTGATCGAGAGGTTGGGGGTTCAATCCCAGTACCTGACTATGTGTTGAAGTGTCCTTGGGCAAGACACTGAACCCTAAGTTGCTCCCAGTGGTCAACTAGCGCCTTGCATGGCAGTCCTGTCCCACTGGTGTGTGAATGTGACAGTGATTGGGTGAATGAGCTGATATGTAAAGCTCTTTGAGACTGTTTCAGTGTGGTGATAAAGCGTTATATAAAATCAAGTCCATTTACCATTTTTTACTTTTAGAAATAAAAAAGCAGAAACAAATAATCTCATAACTTTGGCCTTAGAAGCTGAAAAATGTTTTTTTTACCCTTGTCATGTCATAAATTCAGAGGTGTAAAGAATACTGATGTATCCTACTCAAGTAAAAGTACTGTTACTTGATTGAAATTGTACTCAAGTACAAATACGTCATACATAAAATACTCATGTACAAGTAAAAATTAGATAATAAATCTTACCACGATTCCCTTGCACACAGTAAACATCTCATGTATAAACTTAGAAAGGAAGAGAGCAAATCTTAATTTATTTTCCAAAAAGTAATCTGTATGAAATAATAATTATAATAATAATTATTTAAATAAAATAACACCAATAACTTAAATTCAAAATTTAAAAAAATGTCAGGCTCTAAGTATAGCTACATTATGAACTCTGTTTAATGCTGTGGTACATGACGTTTAATCTGATTGGTCAGCTATGATGTGATGCATTTGATTATTGTCTGATCATTTCATTTTTGGTAGTTTCACAATGTCTGTTGATCATTTTAAAACAAAAAATAACAATTTACTCAGTAATGGTTGGGTGTAGAAATTTAACTTTTGCCAATAAATGTCAAATTTGTTCCTATTTTTTGTCCATTTTAGCAGGTTCTTTTTTACACTTTTATCCAATTTTTGTTCTATCTTTAAACATTTTTGGCCACTTTTCATCTAAATAAGCTACATTTTACCAATCACTTGTTTTCTTTTTGTCCAACATGTTGCCTCTTTTTGTTCCACATTTTTGCCTTTTTTCAATATTGTTTGCCACTTTTTGCCCCTTTAAGTTGCCCTTAGCCATTACATACCACCTGGTTCCTCTTTATTTGGCCATTTTTTGTCAACTCTTGACTGCTTTAGGCCCATTTTTGCCACTTTTCACTAGTTTCATGCCACACTTTTGCCATTTTTGGTCTATTTTGGGCCACCTGTTAACATGTCTGCCTCCATTCGCTCGTCAAAAAAAAAAAAAAACGCAGCGGACCGGTCCGGCCCACTGGGACAATGTCCGGAATGCCAGATGGCCAGTCCACCCATGGCCTCTAGTTTTGAACAGGAAACGGGAATACCACTATAACAAATTACGTTAGCTAGATTCATACAGTAATGCTAACACCATTGTTTACAGCCAAAACATGTTTTAGATCAACAATCAATAACTTTGTAAAGGTTGTGTGGTGACATTTCTTGTAATGTGATAAAGTTATTTCTAACGTGTCCCTTACAGAACTAGTGTGAGTGTAAGCAGTGATGGTGAGGTGGCAGAGGGGGCATTGTTGCTTTTTAGACACGAGTTCATATTTGGCACTTGTATTACTTTGATAGAAAACTGATTAAAAAGTTCAAGCTGATAAATTAATATTGAAAGTGTAAATACACCCCAAAATTGTTTCTCTCTCTCTCTGCTGAATTTGTATGTAAATGGGTTTGAAATTAGTGTATCTGATTAATCCTAATCCAACTCCTATGAACATATTGACTTATTTACAAGGACATGTGTTTGAGACGATGACTATCATTGGTGTTACTTTAAGTAAGGCCACTATAACATGTGTCTGCAGCACTTGTTTCATGTTTCATGTGATTGTCATAAATTGAATAAAAACCTCCTGAGAGCTGGACCAACACTTTTAATGACTCCCACCCAGGGCCGCGGCCAGGGTTTTTGGGCCCCATAAAAAGAAATCTCACTGGGTCCCCCACATTTTCAAATTGATACTGTTTTACTTAAAACTATGCATTTTAATGATATTTTTGACTATCATTAATTAGTAAGGGAAGCACGGAAAATACAATGACATTTATTGAGATTCAATTATTTGTTCTGTATTCCAAAACAATCTCTTACTTTAAAAAATAAAAATACATGTTAAATTTTATGAAATGTTATTGTTCCAAAAAAATTAGAATTTTCTGGCTATATTTTGTGTTTTCAGGCATTAGGGGTTCAAATCGCTCTGAAATAATACAAATTACCAGCTTTTTTTTTTTTTTTCAGTAATATGAGCTACTATGGGGAGAAGAGTGAGTCGTGGAGAAATTTCCAGAAAACAAGTAAACAGTGTTACCAAATGCCTTGTCGATATGTGCGATTGTGCATTAGTGTTAAATGGTCTACACGTGTGTGTGGGGGTCACAAAATGACCCTTGACAAAAGCAGTTTCTGTTCAAGCACAAACAGAACCACCAAGTCGGGTTTGGCTCTTTCAGTCACGTGTTTGTTACACGAAACGTCACCGCTAGGCACCAGAAGCTTCTGCTAGAAAGACTACAAACAAGTTGGCGCACGAGAAAGCCAGGAGTTTGTTTAATTCAGCGGTAAATTTTATTTTAGACGACCAGCAACGGACAGTAATGCACGCCTTTAATTCCCAAAGAGACATTTTCACGGTGCTACCTACTGGTTTTGGAAAGAGCTTAATATGTCAGTTGGCCCCACTGCTAAAAAAAATATGTCGCTATCTGAGAATTCGGTTGTGGTCGTGGTGTCTCCTCTGCTCGCACTCATGGAACAACAGGTAACACAGGCCTCCAAGCTGGGAATTACCGACATGCAGACGGGAATGAATACCGGCGCGGAGCTCTTCCGTGGCAACACCATGTACCCTCAGATTCTTCACGCAACAATGACACAAGTCATTAACAACAATCTCTGTCGCACTAGCCATTTCAAAAATACTGTATGTTTATTTTTATATGTTTCACTTCCGCTACCCTTGGATCGGTTGACTCAGCTGCCTGTTAACTCTAGAAAATGGCTGTAGTTACATGATGTGTTTTAATTTGGAATTATAAAATCGGAATTAAATCATTCGGAATTAAAGTGTTCTGCTTCGTGTTTACATGGAAATGGTAATTAAATATAAATAAAGTGTTTTCTGATTCTACTGCTACAAAGAAGTGATTCTGGTCTACTCAGAGGGTTTATCAGTTACGGGTGATATGACCCTAGACCATGTGCACTTTGTACCCTTTTTGTTTGTGTGTGTGTTGTTTGTGGCCAACTCCAGTCCTCGAGGACCTGATTCCTGAGACTTTTAGATGTGTCCCTGCTCCAACACACCTGGTTGAAACCAATGTGTGGTCATCAAGCTCTGCAGAAGCAATGATAACGAGCCATTCATTTGATTCAGGTGTGTTGGAGCAGAGACACATCTAAAAGTCTCAGGAATCCAGCTCTCGAGGACTGGAGTTGGCCACCCCCGCAACTAATGTCTGAACACAACATTCACTGTTGAGTGTTGAACACTGTTTTACGGGTCCGTTGGAAGTGGTGAGTACAAGGGAGGAGAAGGTTGCAGCATCCACCTGGAGCCTGGAGATGACCAATCAGAAGTCCCAGCTTTCTCCAATCAGAAGCAGCCACTTTGTCACCAGCTGTCCACGCCCACCGCCTCAATCACACTCACACGCACACACAAGCTCCACGTGGGAGGAACATGTTATAGGGAAAGGTTGTGTGTTGAATTCTGACAGTAGTTCTGATTCATGTTGAAGTTTATTTTGTTCTGCAGCAAAATTAGTAATAGTGTTTATTTCTGATCCTGTGGATAATATAGGCTTTATGAAATACAAATAATTTACACGTTATGATGTAGGCTTACTGAGCTGTATGAATGCAGCACGGTTCACTAGAGTCATCGGAACCATAGACTGCACCCAACATGAAGTGGATACGTGAATAATAGAATAATGACTGTCATCATAAAATGAATTAACGCATTAACAAAGTCTGCAATTTATTGCCAGAATTCCTTTCTGGCTTTTTGTTATTATTAATGGATTTTAATTATTGATATTTATTAGGAATCCGTGTACCCTTCGTTCTTTGAATATTTAGTTTCAAAACCAAATAAAAAAAACTGATAGTTTTTGTTTTTGTTTTATTAATTTAGAACCAGAAACAGGAAAATGAAAAAATCAAAATACAAACAAGCAGCGTTTTTTCTGTTTTAAAATTAAATCTGGTTCTGTTTGTGTGATATTTGGATATTTATGGGGAAACTAGGACGAGAGCTTCATGTTTTAATCTCACCACACAGAGGGGACACACAAACAGACTTTCACTCTGCGGCGTTTGATGAAAAATAATCTTGTATCATGTCGTCCACCTCACACTGATGGCAGAGGTGTAATTTGTGTCAATGACATTTTGTTAAAGAGTTATTGATGCTGGAAGTCCGAACATGTGAATATCTGCCAACTTTACTGAACAGTGTTACGGTCCAAATAGTATCCAGATAAACTGGTGACTGGACAGACTTTTACTCCCGGTCCGGACATAAAAAGAAGCAACACATACTGTAAGTCACATTACTGGTGAATTGAAACGTTATTAATACATAAATAAATCAAAACCAAAAAATAGATGTTACATAAAACATGCTCATGATATGTGGAACCAGAGGTGGTGTAAAGAATCTATTGGTGCTCCTCGTTTCTTGAGATCAACTACCGCGTGTGTTGACGGCTGCTGTTAGCGATATCTATAACGTGCAAAATAAAAATGTACTGCCCTCAAAAAAGCTGTAATTGTTTTTGCAAAAGTATCAAATGGTAGAAGTTTTAACATCTATTGTTCCTCACACCAGCCTCACAGTCGATAGTCAGTCAGCAGTTTATCTGGATACTATTTGGACCGTAACACCGTGAAACAAAATGTAAACGTGAGCAGCTTTTTACGAGCTAAAACATCCACAGACTGACGTTATTTTATACGGAGCAGCTGAGCGCTTTGTCACATCCCACCGAGTGCACTTTCTCTCTCTCACTCTCCGCGCTGCGGGTGAGGAGACGGTGCGCGCTCACACGACGTGGCTGTGGGTAATGTAAACACCAATGTGCTCCTTTGGAGTGCGCGCGGTCCATGAACGGAGCCAGACATAACGAGTCCTTCACTGAGTGCACACTCATATTGAGAGCAGCAGTAAAAGAAAAATGCGCTGAGCTCAGCGATAGAGCGTACAGGCTCATCAGAATTATCATGAAGGGACCAGAACTGATGGACTATGATGCCAGGCCAGATGTACAGCTGTGGTTCTCTCAGGGCATGGGTCTGCAACCTGTGGCTCTGGTGCCTAATGTGGCCCTTTGATTCTTTTGCAATGGCTCCCTATAGCTTTAAAAAACTACTGAAATAAAGTAATTTTTTTACAGAGGCTATTAATGATTAATGACAAATAAAATCAAAATATAACAATTTGTTAACTTAAAAAAATGACTCAGCACCTTCCTACTTCACCTCTTACAACATCTACAGATCATCAACTTTCCTGCATCTATGACTAACCTTAAGTTTTAAATCCCTGGTAAAATAACTAAACCAACAAAAACACTAACAGAGATTTTATTTGTGTGGGAACAGATTCATTTAACCACCAATGTACAGGTTAAATATACATGTTTTATGTGTGGCAAGAAATTAGTAATTAGCATGTGTTGATCACATGATCACGTGTTATCAAATTCAAGTTACTTTTTGTAGCCTTTCATATAAATTAACTAAAAAAAATAATTTCATATAAAGCATTGAGTTCATGTAAACTGAGATGCATAAGAATTTGAAGATGTAAGATACTGTTTTATTTATTGATGTCCATTTATTTGATTTTATTTTAAACTATTTTTAAGTTTATCTGTATACAATTTAATACACTATATTGTTTTCATTGAGAAGATGTATTTTTCAGCTCCAGGAGGACTTTAATCCAGGTGAGATGAGGTTAAATGGTTCCTTGTAGAGTAAAGGTTGCAGACCCCTGACCAGGGGAAGAGGGTTAGGAGACCCCACTATAAGAACTGGACCCTCTGAATTTAATTCCATGGGGTGAAACAATGGAGATGTTAAGTTGTTAAGTTGGTTATACTACTAATAAGTTAATTTAAGTACAGCTTTCCTGCCAAAAAAAAAAAAAAAAACAGAATACATGGAACATGTTGTTATGCTTTATTGTTATTTAAAAAAAAATTGTTACGTCTTTTTTTAAAATTATATAAAATAAATTACCTGTTATTTCAGCCACCGCAGTGCAACCAAATTCTGTGCTGGTGCGACCAACTGAAAAAGTTGGTCGCACCTTTTTCTGAAATTTATTTCAGTGCCAACACTGGAAAAGTTAGTGTTGAGCCCTGCTATTGTGTGTGGAGACCTGGTCCAGGACCTGGGGAGAGAGGTGCAGCGGACTTTACTTCTCGCTCTAATTTCCCTCGTCACACAAACAAAACAAGTTTAAAAAAAACAAAAAAAAAATGAATAACTTATCTGGTTTTTGGTTTTCCTGTATTTCTGTTTTGGTTTTAAATCAGTAAAACAAAATAACCACACTGTTAATTTGTTATTTTGATTTAATTTTAAAACGGAATAACAAAAGAACAAAGGGAAAACGGATTGTTAGGAATAGTTGTCTGTTCCTTCATGGTGAAGTCACTGCTCTGCAGGGTTCCTCCTTGTTTGTGATTGGTCAGATGCTGCAAACTCCACCCATTTTATGTGAGTGCGCACTGATCCAGTTTGGCACAGATATGTTTATCCAGCTTTGTAATAGAGAATCCAAAGGCTAAAGACCATAGAAACACTCAGAGAATACTTTACTGACTTCAAGCCAATTGGAGATTTAGAACAAATGTCTCCTGCCTCCACTGCATCTCTGAACAACAGGAAAAATGTGCTATTTAATTTTTTAAACCTAAATCAGATATAACACTTGTTGGACACTTTATTCCTTGAAAATTTTTATGTCAATTTATTGTTATTTATTAAGGTTATTCAGATAACAGGGTTGAGAACCTCACTTGATCACTAGTACACATTACAGTGTAATATTCTTCCATCGTGTCATACTTTGAGTTATCAAAAAAAAAGTGAATTTCCATCACAGAACACAATTTAAAGGAGCAGCATTATTCAAAATTGGGGTTAATTGGGGTTCTTAGAACAAATGGAGATGAGTGAAATAATGCATAAAATTGGACCTGTAATATACCCATATTCTAGTGCTGAAGAACTAGTGATGCTAAGCCTGGGTTACTGCCCTATTCTACAGATTCTTGGTTGAATTTGATGAATAATTATATATACATCTTTATCTTTATTCATAAACGTTATCGTTATTCCTCCTTCATTGTAGTAAACCAGATTAGCCTTTGATGACCTATCAGTAGTGTAAAGATATGAATGTGAAAGTAGAAAGTACCTAACGTGTCTGAACATGTAAACAGAGAAACAACTTTACAACCAACCTGCAATCAAGACGGTGAACACATCTCCAAACTTCTTTTTGTGTTCTTCCAGAAATGTGTTTGCATTTTTCCCAAACTCCAGAGCTTTTCCAATGAAAGGGATCCAGCCCTTTATTAAAGGGGGTTCGTCTTCTCTCCTGCAATACACAAGACATACATATTTCACTGCAGTAGTGAGACAGGACCTTGGATTTTGGGATCTATAGAAGTGAACAAAAAGAGATGGCTCCTATTTGGGGGTTGATTTGCCCAGACCTGCTTAGCCTCTGGGATCTAATGAGATCGGGCAATGACAGGCTGGTATGGCCACTCTGTAGAGAGCATGAACTGCATGAAGAGTATGAGCCATTTTTTTAGAACATTGTCAAAGAAGCTCCCTTAGGCATTACTGTGGTGTTTCCACCTCTGAGGAACAACTAGACTCTAAGTCTAAACCACAACTGAAGCATGTGCAGTAGGTCAGCTGACTTCATACAAATGATGAACAAAGAAATCTCCACATAAACATAAAACCTGCTTTTAATAAGCACGATAATAACAGAGAACGTGGCAGAGAAATTGCCACATCAATTACATAGGATTAGGGTCATTTTTCCTAGTGTATAGTGCAGATGTGCAATTGGCGGCTCTCAAAGTAAACACACAAAAATATACAAAAATATAGCCGCAACCGGCAATAAACGGCCCTCACCTTCACCCTATAACAGTGAATTTTACACTATCAATGCATTGACATTGATTTGTTTAGACAGAAATGTATTATTGAGATACAGTATAAACTTAAGACAAATTTATGATTTTTGTTGTTGTATTAACACATCCAAGAACATTGCTGGAGTTGTAGTTGTAGTGGTATTGGTAGTAGTAGTAGTAGTAGTAGTAGTAGTAGTAGTAGTAGCAGTAGCAGTAGCAGTAGTAGTAGCAGTAACAGTAGTAATAGTAGTAGTAGTAGCAGTAGTAGTAGCAGTAATAGTAGTAATAGTAGTATTGGTAGTAGTAGTAGTAGTAGTAGCAGTAGTAATAGTAGTAGTAGTAATAGTAGGAATAGTAGTATTGGTAGTAGTAGTAGCAGTAGTAATAGTAGTAGTAGTAATAGTAGTAATAGTAGTAGTTGTAGTAGTAGTAGCAGTAATAGTAGTAATAGTAATAGTAGTAGTAGCAGTAGTAGTAGCAGTAATAGTAGTAGTAGTAGTGGTATTGGTAATAGTAGTAGTAGTAGCAGTAACAGTAGTAATAGTAGTAGCAGTAGTAGTAGTAGTAGCAGTAATAGTAATAGTAGTATTGGTAGTAGTAGTAGTAGTAGCAGTAGTAATAGTAGTAGTAGTAGTAGTAGTAATAGTAATAATAGTAGTATTGGTAGTAGTAGTAGCAGTAGTAATAGTAGTAGTAGCAGTAGTAATAGTAGTAATAGTAGTAGTAGTAGTAGCAGTAATAGTAGTAGTAGTGGTATTGGTAGTAGTAGTAGTAGCAGTAGTAATAGTAGTAGTAGTAGTAATAGTAGTAGAAGTAGTAGTAGTAGCAGTAGTACTAGTAATAGTAGTAGTAGTAGTAATAGTAGTAGCAGTAGTAATAGTAGTAGTAGTAGTAATAGTAGTAGTTGTAGCAGTAATAGTAGCAGTAGTAGTAGCAGTAGTGGTATTGGTAGTAGTAGTAGCAGTAATATAGTAATAGTAGTAGTAGTAGTATTGGTAGTAGTAGTAGTAGTAGTAGTAGCAGTAATAGCAGTAATAATAGTAGTAGTAGCAGTAATAGTAGTAGTAGTGGTATTGGTAGTAGTAGTAGTAATAGTAGTAGTAGCAGTAGTAGTAGTAATAGTAGTAGTAGTAGTAGTAGCAGTAGTAATAGTAGTAGTAGTAGCAGTAATAGTAGCAGTAGTAGTAGTAATAGTAGTAGTAATAGTAGTAGTAGTAGTAGTAGTAGTAGCAGTAGTAGTAATAGTAGTAGCAGTAGTAGTAATAGTAGTAGCAGTAGCAGTAGTAGTAGTAGTAGTAGTAGTAGTAGTAGCAGTGTGTTAAAGTTTGAGCTGACAAGTTTCAAGATTTAGCCAACTTCCTATTAACACAAAATGGAATCTCGATACAAAATAACACGTTAAAAAATAAAGCATGAGTCTTTTTGATGGAGAGGCCAAAACAAAAGTTCATGAAAAATTCCAGACATTTTTTATTTTTTCCCCCCATACTAAATTGTAAACGCACCAATTTCCGTCATTGAGCTGGTTTAGGGCCGAGAGTTTACCAACTGATTTACATTTGCAAATCAAAGTTTGTATGTGCAAATTGGAGCATTTTAAAAAAAGATTAATTTTCAAAAGGTTTTGGCCAAAATGCAAGTCATCAAAAATCTATAAATTGATGCCCCACTTCTCGAGATGTTCTCCAGAGATTTTAAGCCCATCAGTGAAACACCCTAGGAGAAGTGCGTTAAAATACGTTTGCCCGATATTCAATTGTCTTCACTCTGTTGGGGGCGCTAACGCGCCAATGTCCGTTTTTTCACATTGAGCTGGTTTATACGGTGGCTGGGAAGTGTCAGGTGAATGCATTTACAGAAACGAACACAAGTCACAACACGAATGCAAATCGGCCACAACAGAAGTGTTTCCGCAATGGAAGTGTTTTCGACGGATGGGTATTTTGCTATGATAGCCTGATATGAAAAATATAAGAGTATCCTAATCAACTTTCACTTACTTTCATACGTGTTTCAATGTCTTCTTCTTGTTCTTCTCTGTTCTGGTGGATTAAAAACATCCGCCAGAAACGTGTCCGTCTGTATTACCGGTCCGTCGGAAACACTTCCGTTGTGGCCATTTTGCATTTGTGTTAATTTCTTTAAATGCATTCACCTGACACGTCCCAGCCACCGTAGGTTTAGGACTGTGAGTTTAACAACTGATTCACATTTGATGCAAATCCAACTTCATATGTGCAAATGGGAGCATTTAATAAAAAATAAAAAATACATAAAATTAGGCCAAGATTTACGGCTCCACCTTGCAAACACTGAAAAAGTTATCAAAAATCTATGGCTAACTTTTGAAGTCCCACTTTTCTAGAAGTTCTCCAGCAACTTTGAGCCCTGTTGGTGAAACGCCGTAGGAGGCGCTAATGTGCCAATATCCGTTTTTCCACATTGAGCTGGTTTAGTCCCGGGGGTTTAACAACGGATTCACATTTGATGCAAATCGGAGTTTGTATGTGCAAATGGAAGCATTTTCCAAAAAATTTATATTTTGTCATTTTTGCCCAAAATTCACGGCTCCGCCCTACAAACACCGTAAAAGTTATCAAAAACATTTTTCGTGTCCCACTTCTCGAGATGACCTCCAACAATTTTGAACCCCGTCAGTGAAATGCCCAGGAGAAATGCGTTAAAATACAACGTGTGCGATTATGGCCTCGTGACACGGTTAGCAAGATGGCTGCGTATGCTAAACACTCCGTCAAGCAGTGTTTATTTTATCCTGATGATTTTGTCCACGACCACGAACTAACGGTCGTAATGTGTCAGAAGACTGCATAACTGCACAAGGATGTCGAAACCAAAGAAGAACGCCACCAGTGGCGATATTAAAAAGCATTTGAGGGCTCAAACAACAAACCAAGATGGCGACGACGTCGGGGCCACGTCCTAAGTAAATTAGGAAGGGTGACAAATTCCACCCAATTATATGACATCTTCAGAGGATGTGGAAAGAGGTTTCAAAATATTACAAGCTGTTGTTCAGCCTCGGTGAGAATAAAAGCATGGTCTCATGGGTATGGGAAAAAGATTTAGGGAATTATTTTGATGACCAGGACTGGGCAAAAATATTTGCAAATGGTCGTATTTTATCCAAAGATCTAAGAGCGAGACAAACGCAGTTCAAAATATTACACCGCTTTTATTGGACAACAAGTAGATTATTTATAATGGGGTTGCTAGATTCAACACTATGTTGGAAATGTAAACACTGTAATACTTTAATACATGTGATGTGGTCTTGTCCACAAATCCAATTGTTTTTGATGAGAATACATAATTGTACACTTTCATTTCTGTCCATCATTGTATGTTCTTGGACACTCAAAGGTTTTGCTGAACTGGCCTAATTGTGTTTTTGTAGTTTTATACATTCATTGACATGTACATATAATTGTGTCTTGTTAATGGAAAAATAAAAAAAGTTAAAAATAAATAAATAAAAAATACGTGAGCAAAAATAGCAATTTTGCCATTTTCAATTTAAGATTCTGGACTTCCTGTGTATTTTTTGGCATGGTCTGGATAATATTTTTTACTTGTCTTGTCATGGTCTACTTCTGTGTTAATTGTCATGATTCTACAATTAATTCATTTTGTGGCAATTCTTATCTCGTAATGCATTTTTGGAGTACTTGGGGGCGCTGGAGCATCAAATTTTTGCATTTTTAAAATCGGAAACAGCCTGAAATTAGAGAAGCGTGCAATTTAATTTTGTTTGAATTTTTGAGACTCTACATAAGGGTTCAGTGGGTGAAAAGTAGGTCAGCGGTTTCTGACACCGTGAAAGAAAGAAAGAATAAACCATGAACTATACATTTTCGGAAAACGCAGGAGCATGCCTACAACATGCCATGGGTCCCTGGTCACTGACGGGCACGTGGCGTTCGCATAGGCTCCGCCCCTTCCCTTGTAGCATGGCCACTACAAGAGCAAGAGGCCCTTCACCAGCTTGTGGCGCTAGGGCCTAATGACAGTAAAATACACAAAAAAAGTAAAAACAGATGCTGCCTATTACCAGAACTCTTTGCTATCTGTATCGAGCCCTTGGCTCAGGCAATTCGGCAAAATAAAGAAATAAAGGGAATTACAATAAAAGGGTTAGAACACAAAATTGGACTTTTTGCGGATGATGTAATAGCTTTCCTTGAGAAAAAAAATACGTTTCCTATATTGATGACACTTCTTAAGGAGGATTTGGGTCTTAGAAATGTTTATTATATATCCTGAATATATATATATATATATAAATATAATAAACATTTCTTGGACCCAAATCCTCCTCAAGAAGAGCTACAAGTGACGGGTTATGGGATTCCAATGTGCAGCAATGCACTATATCTTTGTAATTTCCCTGATGAAAGTCTAGTGGGAAACGATATATATCTGGTTAAGATTCTTCTAGTGGCTTCTAAAAAAGCTATTACCAGGAACTGGGGAAAGACCACCAACAATAGCTGACAATTCTTGAAGGAATCGACACAATGGAAAAACTAACTCATTAACTGTGACTCCAAGAAGCTCAAATGGACTGAATACAAAATACAGAATGGCAGAACAATTGGTTAATGGTGTAAATGCAGTGTTGTTACCCAAACAAGGTTTTTGATGTTGTTTTTGTGTTCATAAAACTTAAAAAAAAATTGAGTGAAAAAAAAGTAAAAACAGACTAAAATAATCAAAATCACTCAAAAAACACTAGATGACTACAAAAATAGCCAGAAATCTATCAAACTACAACAAAAATAAAAGCGATTGAGAAAAGTCATTAAAAAAATCTTTGGACGGGCCGTCCTCTGGCCCTACGTCACCGTGTGGGGAGGAGGAAGTCAGTGTCCCATCTATAGACACGCCCACTCAGAAGTATGCATAAGTAGGTCGCAAATCAGCCTGTTTGTGTAGAGACTAAAACTCTGGAAAACAGGCGAGTTTGGGAAAATAAACCCATCTCCAGATGGGTGAAAAATAGCATGACATGGGACCTTTAAGGATCTGTGGGAACCCTGTGCTTGTAGCTCGTTATCAGGGTTTCTGTAGAGTTGTGTGACATCACAATCATTAGATTCAGGTGTGTTGCAGCAGGGAGACATCTAAAACATGTAGGATTGACGCTCTCGAGGAGAACCGGTAAATTTGATCACCCAATAGTTATTTTTTTAAAGAGGACATATCATGCTAAATCCACTTTTTTAGCCCTTAAATGCATTTTGATGTATATTTAGATTGTTTAGAAGCACAGAAAAGTTCAAATTAATCTCTTCAGGTGCTTCGTTGATATCTTTATATTCTGTTTTGGTCATATTTTTCAATCTGTTTCGATTTTTTAGATTCTTTATTACGTTTTTTGAACAATAACGTCAGCGGAACTGCCAAATTAGGACATCGACTCCAGGCCCAACACTTCAAGCAATCCGCCATTTTTATGGTTCATTACAACGTCTCCCAGCATCAGAACCTTTTCAAAGTGCCTGGTTGAGTTTTATTTTTCACAGAAATGTACCCACATCTGTGGGTAAGATCATTTTTGTGTGCGCGCAGCACTTCAAGGTTGACTTGCTTCATCAACCTCCACCAGTATAAAGAAGGATTTGCTGAAAGACTTTGTCTGATTGAGGGTTCAATTCCTTCTATCTTTACAGACGATGAACAGAGCACTTCGGTAAGCTGTAAATAACGCTAAAAAGTGTGATGATAAGACGTCCCTGTCATTGGTTTGTTAGCATTAACAGTTGCACCGTCTTCATATGTTAGCGCTGTGTGCTCGTTTTAAATCCTTGATGATATGGCCTACGTGGTTTAATTTAAGTCTAAAGTTTTCATTAGTCAGTTCATTTTGCCGTTTTTGTCTTTGAAAAGACTATTAAAATGCATTTCGTGACGTTAGCTTGGCGCTAGCGTTAGCTCGGTGCTTGTGTTAGCTCACTTGTTAGGGTTCTGCAGGTTCATCATCTTCATTTTCATCTCGCTCCACTGGGTCCGACTCTGGCTCCAACATGTAAAGCTGGATGGACAAGTCTTCTGTTGTTGACATTGTGTAAATAACATGTGAATAAACTTTTTCTGCACCGCTACATAGCCATATCTCTTCTATCAAACTACAAAAATGGCCGAGCAGGGTGGAGTTGAACCTGAGAGGGGGCGGGGTATGAAGTGTCTCATTTGCATTTAAAGAGACCGCACCAAAACGAGTTGATCTTAGAAGCACCTCAGAAAAGAGGTAGAAAAGGGGTGGAGCTATAATAATGAGGAATTCAGACCCAAGCAGTGCAGTTCCACTTTATATAGACCACAACTGTATGATTTATATCTAAAAAGGAAGGATTTAAAACCATGATATGTCCCCTTTAAAACTTTGATAAAACATTTATCTCTGACCTCAGTGTTTGCCACTTTACTTGATGTAGTAACGTAAACTTCTTTAAATTTTTAAACAGTAACTAAAACCTGTGGTTTTGTCTGACGTGCGTCTAAGCTGGGGCTCCTGGAGCTGTTATCACACGATCTGTCTATACTATCAAATCTCCAAAGAACAATCTATGCTATGCTTGTAACTACGGTAACTACTCAATACTCACTATACTTGTGTAACCCTTATCCCAAGTAGCTATGTTATATATTCCTTAAGTGTGTAGTACTATGAGACAGGGCCTGAGTTTGTCATTTAAACCGTTTTATTATTATCCTTAAATGTACTTGCTTTATATTTGACCATAATTTACCTTTCTTGACTTAGTCAATTAAACTTAAATAAGGACACCACTCAACCAAACTTTAAATGTAATAACCCTGTCACAGATATTTATTTATAAAAACAAAAAATAAATATTTTAGAAGTCTCTATTTGGGAAACTAAACACAAATGCTTAAAGTATTATATAAACAAAATTGCTCAAATAAAATACCGGAATAAAACTTCTTTAGTTTTTGCTTTTAAACCTTAAAAAAAAAACCCATCTTCTTACAACATTTCGTCAGAGGTAGAAAGAAAAAAAAACAAACATTTAAGCTTTTAGTTCACACCAAAAACCCTTTTTGTAGCTTTTAAACAAAAATAAATACATTTAACTCAAATTTGGTATTTTTTAAATAAATCTTAAGGAAAATTCACTCTTTGAATAGGACTAATAAAATTAGAAAAATAAAAACACACACACATTTTACCTAATACAAAACTGAAAAATTGCCAAATCAAAACTTAATGTGGGCCCACACAAAGCATGAGTCGAAGCTAGAATGTGTTGGGGCCTAAAACTAAGATGGCCACTTCACTCGGACAAAAAAAAAAAAAAAGGAACGTGCAACTTCAGTTCAGTTTGTACTCACGAATCCCAAACGAATAACAAACGTGGATATACAGTCACTTTATGCACTGTAGCCTAAATGTGTTTAGTATATTTACTATATTTGCAATTCTCTCATCGACATGACCCGGTAGCAGGATTCTCAACAGGAATGTTTCACAGCGTAGGGGGATCGCGGCCCGCGACTGAGAGCCACCGGTGTGGAAAATTTAGAAATTTTGTGAAGTAAAGTTTAAGTTTTTTTTTAATCTTTGTTCCAGCCTGACTTTAAAGCTAAAAGTAATTTACTGAATTGGTGAAGACTCATGATGAATGTAGTTAGAGAGTTACACATGGTTGGTATAGGACCTCCACTAATAAATACTCACACACTGTAGAGACAAGTAATAACATTTTATTCAAAAGACTGATTCCAAGATGCACTTTTCAAATATAAATGAGGTATTATGTGGGACCTGCAGTAATATTGGAATAAACACACACGTGCATGGACACGCAGAGGACGTGTAATGACCTTTGGCCCCCACAAAGACCTGGGCCAAAACTAAATACAACTATTTATTATGGTTTTCTTTCTTCTTCACAATTAACAACAATAACAAGTAGTGTAACGTAAGGCTTGTGAACTGTGCATAGCTTAGTACAGGGCTATTCAATTAAAAATTGACTCGGGCCAGATTTTCAGACTAAGGACATGAGCTGGGGTGGACATTTTTAGCAGACAGTGAGCAAAGTTAACCATTAAAAATAAACACAAATAGAAAAGATAACGAACACACTGGATGTTTATTAACGTATTGCTACATCCAAAAGGACATAAACACAGCAGAAGAGCAGTGCTTAACTAAACCTGTGTTGAAATATGGTTTCTTTAAATTTTACATTTCAAACACATTAACACAAAACACATTTTGATACAATACAATACAAGCACATGTTAAGGTACATGTGAACATAAAAACAAAGTGCAGATTAGAAACGACAGCTTTGGTTTTGGTCACATCTGAAAGTGCAAAAAAAAGTAACTTAGCAACTTTTCAGAACTTGAGGTATTTTTCTTCTCTTGAAATAAAAAACAGAATTTGTCCATATTTGGTCTCATCTGAGACGGTCACATTCTGAGTGCATATAATCAAAAACAGTGGGCACGGTGACACAGTTACTATCCCATTGAAATTAAATAAAGCTGACATCAATGTGCATAAAAAAGTGCAACTAAGTGAAATAATAAGTTAAAAGAAAATAGTCACATAAATACATAAAACTACATTTTGTTTCTGCTATAGCACACTACTTTATTGCACTTAACATTAGGCATTACATCTCAACTTATGTAGATGTGAGTGAAACACTTTGGATGTTTGGCTCATAAGATGTCAATACCATCCGAAGGCAGTGGTTAAGAGTACTGTCAGTCAGAGAGCAACGAGAGCTGTTTTTTATCATGTTCATGTGTGAAAAGCTTGATTCACATGTGGATGTTGATTCAAACATACTGAGAAAGTGGACTGCAACTTTCTTAATGTTAGGGAACTGGTGTACATTGACATTACACCAGAACCTTGCAGGTCCATTGCTGTGAAGCTCGTGAGCCATGGTTCAGGATGACTGCATATCCACAAGCTCGAGTATGAATTTCCCCTCATCAATAGAGGGGACCACTTGCTTTGCTTTGGTGGATAAGTCCTGGTGTGTTGCAGCAGTGAAGGGATTTTTGGCAAAGCTCATCACATCTGTGGGCAGAACAAGCCTCTTGAGTCGACTGGTAAAGTTCTCTTTCTACCGAGCAACGAAACCTGTCATCACGTCAGTGATATGGAAGGTGGATGAGCCTTTGGAGAGCCACCTTACGTCGTTGTGCAACAATAGGTCCTGGTGCTCCGCAGACATCCCCGACAACAGCTGGCGAAATAAGCAATGTTGGAGGCTCGATGTTGAGCGAATAATGTTTATTATAGCCATCACATTGTCCATTGTCTTTTTAAAATGGCCGCTCAGTTTTGCACACAATACAGTCTGATGCACAATACAATGCAGGGTTGTCATCTGAGGCGCAACAGCGGACCAACGTGCAGCCAAACCGCTAACTTTTCCAGCCATGGATGGAGCCCCATCCGTAACAAACATGCACACGCGCTTCATGTCCAGATCATTATCTTCAAAAAATGATGATATTTTTTCAAACAGTATCTCACCTGTTGTTTGTCCAGCAGTTCCTCTTTGAAAACGTTCCCGTCAAAAAGACGGACATACATGCAAAGCTGTGCTGTGTCAGTTCTATCTGTTGACTCGTCTACTGCTACAGTCATATTATCAGCTTTTCTGAGCTCTTTTAGCAGCGTCTCAAAGACATTTGTGGCGAGAATGTCAACTCTGCGAATGTTGGAAGTGTTAGACAGGGGTACCTGTTTGATAGCAGATGTCACACTCTTCTTAACTTTATCGTCGGTTAAGGCTTTGTCCACGACAGCCAACATGCAGTCCTTCACAGTTTCTAAGTCTGTGAACGGCCTCTTTTTCTTTGCCAAGATCCATGATACACGAAGGGAAGCTGCTGTGGCTCTTTCCTGAGTTTTTAGCCGCCCTCTCATGAGGTCCCTCGGTAAAGTTTGTTCGCAGCATGTTTTTCAGTGTGGTGTCTCCGGACATTATGGTCTTTCAGCCCTGCAACGCACTCGTTGCAGAGTAAGCACATTGGTTTGGCGTTCGGACCTGGTGGTAAAGTAAATAAATACTTGTCTGTCCATGATGGATTAAACCGACGGTTTTCCTCTTCAATTTTCGTTTCAGGGTAGAAAAACACATGCTGAGATTTTCACCTGCATAGAACTGCTAACTCCGCCTCAACAACAACACAATGCATTGTGGGTTGTGTTGCATTCAATGTTTATAATAATGTAGGAATTTTTGTAAGAACATTTCAGTGTTACTAAAATATGTTTTTCTATACTTCTCGGACCCAAGTCATTTAGCAGTTGCCTTTGGGCCACTTGAGGGTTGCTTTCGGGCCGCATGTGGCCCGCGGGCCGCTAATTGATTAGGGCTGGCTTAGTAGACTGTTTTACAAAGTAGTGCAATTTAGAGTTTAGTGTACTGTCATAAAAGGTAAAATAAAAATAATAATACAATAAATTATTATAGGAATAAAAACATGTATTATCAGGGTAAGATTAAACAAAAAAATATAGAAAAAATGTATTGTGCAAAATTATAATCATGTGGATTCTTCATATAATAACTTTTCCACGTGTCTTTAAAACTTTTGATCTTCTCATCCTGTCCCGTACACTGACTGTTTTGCTCTTGCCAGCTGATAAAGACTGAAACCACAAGAACTCTGATCTCGAGGTCGAAGTGCCCGTGAAAGCCGGGAATCTGGCTTTTATACTTCACAAGATGTTCCACAAGGCTCAAACCAATGAGGAGATTCCATGAAACTGCCCCGTCCAAGTTTCACCAGAGATAACACGCAAACCCCTCCTTACCTTTGGGAACCTTAAACTCTAAGCCCTGCCTTCACTCTTTGAAAGAGTCTCTTTAAAAACTGATGTTAGTCTCTCTGCCTCACACACTCTGCAGACAGCTTAACTGGCATATCCTCTCTGTAAATGACCTGTGTCTTTAGCCCCCCCCCCACCCCCCCCCCCAAATAAATAACTTCTAGGAATACAGAAACTTTGTTTCAAACACTTTATTCCAAAAGCAGCACGAGAAAAATCCACAACAAACTAACAGGTGTTTGTACACAACTACACATTGACCTAAAAACACACCCTAAATTGGGTTTCACTTTTTAGTGCTTTGTTGAAACTAAAAACGTACCCGTGTTGCCTTGGTGTGGGCAAAGTCATGAATCATGTCCTCATATGTTGGATGTTCAATGGTGTGGTTTGTGCTTATCACTGCCAAATTGCTTACACTTTATTATAATTTAGCCAAAAATCTTTTATTCAAAGGGATAATAGATAAATACATGAATAAATACAATAATAGTTTGGACACATTTGATGATTTATCTGATTATTTGTTAAATAATAATTACATTTATTGCAAAGATGTAAAGGAGAAAATGACAAAACTATTTATTTGTGGGTTTGATTAGACCAGGGATCTGCAACCTTTACTCTCAAAGGGGCCATTTTGTCTAATCTCACCTGGATTAAAGTTCTTCTGGAGCTGGAAAAAAATACCTTCTCAATGAAGACAATACAGTATAAAATTTAGGGGTGGGAATCTTTAGGCACCTCACGATTCGATTCAATTACGATTCAAGGGGCTTCGATTTGATTCTAACGCGATTATTATTCTATGTTTTATTCACAAAATATCTGTTGCATTCACTGTGTCCACACACACTGTATAAAAATATATATTATTTGTAGTTAGAAAAAAAGAGATACATTACCATTCATTATCCTATATTACACTAATGGAAGAAGTATGTGAACTGAAAATGTACAAGATTTTGAAACAAAGGGAGTAGCAGCCTTTCTTGTAACATAACTTAAATTGAAAAAAAATGTCACTGCTATCCTACCCGCTTTCTGCAGCGATGCTATGACTTCTGTTTTGGTTGGTTGTAAAGCTTCGGGATAGCCGTATCAATAAAGTACTGTAGGCTCCAAAGTATGCAGCAGCGAACGAAAGCCCTGGTTTTCCACGACCGAATAAGGACGTAAATCCTTAGCCACAAATGTTGCAATGGATTTGTTAATCCACTTTACCTTTTCCAAAGAGGGTGGAAGCTTTGTTGTGACCTGTCCGATTGTTCTCTGGTTAGCAGAGCAACTTTTAGCCACAGCAGCAGCCGACTTCGCCTCCTCCTCCGGGTGAAAGCGTGCTATAGGGCTTCTCATGTTCGTTGTGTTCCCAATTAATTTTAATTTAATGTTAGTGTAACAGAGCTTATATACAGGGTGGCTCTTGTCCAGTTCATTTCCACCGTGGACATTAAAGAAACATCAGATTTGAAGCTGCACGGGGCTGGTCTTAACTCCCGCACGTCCATGCTTCCTTTATTGTGATGCTCTCTTTAAAGTGTCTCTCTGGAAACGCGCTGCAGGCCACAGTTCCGCGGCCTTTTTGTTTCGCATTTTTGTTCAGACTTTTAAACGAACTCTAAAATTTCGATTTTCGATGACTGGAAATTAAAGAATCGATTCAGAATCGTCCACCTCCGAATCTCGATGCATCTAAGAATCGATTTTTTTCTCCCACCTCTAATAAAATTACAGTATATACAGGTAAAATATTATTGAATAATTTTACGAGTTAATGGATTTCAAGGGCTACAAAAAAAACTTGCATTTGATAACGCATGATCATGTCGTTCAACACATGCTAATTGCTCATTTCTTGCCATATCAAGCATGCATATTTAGTCAGCATGTTGGCAGTTAAATAAATCTTTCCCCACACAAATAAAATCTGTTTTCTTTCAGAATTGTCTTTTTGTTGGTTTAGTTATCTTACAGGGATTTAAAACTTAAGGTTAGCCACAGATGCAGGAAAGTTAATGGTCTGTAGATGTTGCAGGAGGAGAAGCAGGAAGGAGGCACAGTTATTGCACAATGTGATTTATTTATAGGTTAACAAATTGGTTTATCATAATGTATT
The DNA here is from genome assembly GCF_900634775.1 of Gouania willdenowi. NCBI lineage: Eukaryota > Metazoa > Chordata > Actinopteri > Blenniiformes > Gobiesocidae > Gouania > Gouania willdenowi. The sequence goes on from NC_041060.1 coordinate 32,256,974, forward strand.
TGAAGGTAATGTCATTAATCATTAATACCCTCTGTAAGAAATAACAATTCATTATTTTAATATGTTTTAAAGCTATAGGGAGCCATTGCAAAAAAGTCAATAGAGTCACATGAGGCTCCAGAGCCGTGGTTGCAGACCCCTGGATTAGACAATTTGATGAACCCCATGTGAGACTCATTGGTCACTAGTTAAAATAGTCCCTACCTATAACATAACACCAGTAATGCAACCGCAGACATCAGTAAGTAAACAAAACTTGCTCAAAGAAGATTCACGTAACCCTATCCGTCACCAGAAAGAGGCCATAAAAACGATTGTGTTCAGGAGAAATATGAAACAGATGCTGCACAGACTGAGAAATAAAAGCCTTAAAAAATAAAGAGACATTTTCTAGTTTCAGGAATGTCCCTCATTCCACTTCTCATCGTTATTGACTCGTTTCTTCGTTTTCTGTCAACATTTTACACACTGTTGTTTGCTAAAGCAACATTTAAAGCACATTTTAAGTGAATATCTACAGCAGATACCACAGCACACTTTCACAGGTGTGGAGAAACACATTCCTCCATGATTAATCAGGAAGGATTATACTGTACAAGTCTAATTAAAAAAAGGTTATAAGAGTGAAGCATGTCTAAGAAATAGAGAATTGAGAGGAAAGCGTAAAGATTCACTATTGGAGCCGACTTCTTCACTCAGAGCGGAGGGTCACTGAGAACCGTTTAACTTTCACGCACGGTGCACTGCGTGCACGTAGCATAGCGAATAACCTTAAATCTGCTCTTTTCTGAAGGGGCTCTGGCAGCCTGCGCCCAAGGCTGCAAACAAAGCGTGTTCTAAACTGTCCTTGTGCGCTGACGTCTCCAGGTGTTTGGACACCTTTGGGTGACGTGGCGGTGAATGTCAAGGTGCGTTTGTGTGTTTCAGCCCAGCCTCAGAGCAGTAGCGCAAGTTTCATTTTTTGTGCCACCCCCTAAAGATAGCCGCCCTGGGCGGCTGCCCATGTTGGCTATATTAAAAACTGCCACTGGGGGGCCCTGTATAACCCCTGTATAAATCTGCATCATGGGTGACTCTCCATACTCTGTGCGCCTCTGGGCACAAGTCATGGAGGGCCCGCCATCTCCTACTCCCCTGAGCCATGGTAGAGGCCCGATTCCCTTAAGTCCTACCTCCTATCCGGGCCGCGTGCCGCCCTCCCAGCCCCCCTGTAGCTCCGCCCCTGCCTGTGGATGACATCACGGGGTTAAGGAAAAATGTTAGGAGACTTCCTAAAGAAGTTAGGGAAAGGCCATCACGTTGCTTTGACAATCAGAAGCACTTCTACTAAATGACGTAATAATATGACAGCGGCGAAGGTTAGTGACGTCTGCCATGGTGAAAAAACTACAAATTTCCAAAAATGGACTAAAAGCGCATTTATAACAATTTCCCCAGTGTCCATAACCGCTGATATAATCTCAAAAATCACAAGGTTTGAATGTAAATGAAAGGAAAAGAGGCTACCAGGCTACGAGGAACAAAAGTGAAAATAAAAGAATGTCACATTGACAATGGTTGCTCACGCTCACATTTAGAAATCAGCATATCCAAAACAAGTATGATTTCATGAAATTGTTACACTTATGCACGATATAGGCGTACATAACATTGTAGGCATATACTGTACATGTACAACCACACAAAGCATATGCTGAATAAAACATGTTTACATGGGAGCTTTAATTCCTCTTTAAAGCTGAATAAAAGTTAATTCCTCTTTAACCTGACCTTGTAAACACTTAATTCCTAATGCTAATTTAATTCCAAATTAAACTTAAAATCTGATTTAAGTAGCTGGTTTATTCCGATTTTAATTCTGACTTAAATATTTCCTTTTTCTTGTAAACACTTAATTCCTCTTTATTGGGGCCAAGTTACGCTAAGTTGACGTTTCTGTGCTTTGAACATCATAAAGGTCTATTAGTCTTCTTACACAGGCCCAAAGTGTTTCTTTCATTGATTCCCTCCATCGTTACTTAGAGGGTGATTTGCTCCTTTCTTACTGCAGGGTGAGCCCAAACACCTCGCTCCAATTTTGATGATGTGTTCCCTCTTTGATGACCAATTTGACGCGGCACTGAGCTGGAGAAGCCGCGCTTCCAGGAACCTCTCTGCTGTGATTGACATGTAAACAGACACGCCCACAAAAGTGAGCATTTTTTTTTTTTTTTTTTTTTTTAAATAAAAAAAATAAAAAAGTGAGCATTTTAGCATCCTTCGCGCAGTACTATGTACGTATTTTCTACAGTCTATGTATGTACCAGCGAACGCCCCGCCCCCACGCTCTGTCTCGTGTTCATAAAGTAGCATGAGCTCAGCTACGGAGTGGGCGGGCCGTCCTCTGGCCCTACGTCACCGTGCAGGGTGGAGGAAGTCAGTGGCCCGTCCATAGACACACCCACTCATGAATATGTATATGTATGCCACAAATCAGCCTGTTTATGTAGAGTTGCTCAGAAAGTTACTTTTTAGAGGGTAAAACTCTGGAAAACATGCGAGTTTGGGAAAATAAACCTCAAACACTATGTTTTTCGGGTTCTTAGAACAAATGGAGATGGATGAAAAATAGCATAATATGGGACCTTTAAGTTAATTCCGGTCGTTCTGCGCATGTGCAAAAATATGGCGATGACGACATAATCGAGGATGGCTGCCCGGACTCCAGCCGAGATTATTTATTTAATAAGAGCCTCAGGAAAGAGAAAAGGACGGAAGTATAACCATGCGGACATTCACACGAACACACACGGACCTCAGTAAACAGAACAGGCTTCACCGGACGGCAGGCACTAGGACCCGGAGGCGGAGTAAATGCGTCCCCGTACTGCATTCACAGGCTGTAATATCACCAGTTTATCATTGTACCTGTAGTTAGAGCTACTATCTTTCCCAGGGAGCAACTATTTATCCCTGGTGGTTGTTTTCCGAAGTTTCACTGGGCTTTCTTTACCGGTGATTAGTTCCTATCTCTCTTCTGCTCCGCGGACCAAACTGAAAAAGTGTTTTATTGTCAAGCTGCTGCTTCAAAACTACAATCATAATAAAGGTGAAAACAGTTCTCATGTGTGGTGTTTTGTGTTATAACCGACAATAAAAGGTTTGTTGTGTGTTTTTTCCGATAGACGTGATACGTCACGTTCAGCCCCCTGTCCAATCAGAGCCTTCCCAACCCCCGACTTAAAGCGGAATTAAATAAAGCCGAATAAACCAGTTTTTTTCATGTAAACCTCAATTCAGGAATTACTATTGCCATGTAAACATGAAGCAGAACACTTTAATTCCGAATGATTTAATTCGGAAAAACTAATTCTGAATTAAAAAATATCATGTTTTATGTCAGTTATAATCTGATAATATGGCTTACATCAGAAGATATGGGTTTTACATTATTTAAAGTTGTTCAAGGCATATTATTGGATTAGAACTTACATGATATGAATGTATTTTCAGTCTTCTGTGAGCATGTCCCATTAAATGTTGTCACTGCAAGGAATTGTGGGTCAGCATTAAGTGGTCTGCTTTGGTAAATGATGCATCAGTGTTTCCTAGGCTAAAGGAGGTTATAAAGGAAGCATTGAGCCTCCTTTCCTCAGCTTAAAGAGAATTGGAACACTCTTTATCATGGCCGTCACTTAAATACTTCTAGGGGTTATGGAAAAGTGGATAGGAAAGGAGATAGGAGGGACTATTCCTAGTTCTCATAGGAAGGGCGGGGTTAACAGGGCTGATTCGAGGCATGAAAAGCCACCAAAACATCACAAACAACTATTCTAAACCAATAGCAAAATGTGATTGTAATAGCCCTGTTTTAACCTATAGAGGGCAGTCACACTTACACTTCTACAACAAAATATGCCAATTTTTTAAATATGTTAATTACACTGTTAAGAGTTGACAAGAATCAATCAACGACACCAATTTATACTTAAATACAATTGTTTTCAGCAGAAAAAAGTGGTTTAGTGGTTAAGTTAATGTTTAAATCTGGGGAAGATTATTTTTTTAAATCAGATAAATCCAGTGTAGGCCTCACAGACCAACCAATCAGAAATCATTTGAGTGACTTTTGCCGTTTTTGGAACACGAGTATGCGAATTAAGGGCACGTTAATCATCCTCCTGCGTCAACATCTTTTTATTTTGATTCAGAGCTATGCTAATAGTGGTAGCCCAGCTAGTTCCTCTCCCCGTAACTGCGCATGTGCCAGTTTTGCTTTGGCGCTTCTGCCTTCGTCACACCTGGATATCTCGCCCTAAACCACAACACCGCCTCGTGATTGGTTCTAATCGATTCGGTTTTGAAAGGCTAAGGCAGGAACAGTACAAGATGGATTCTGGTGTTTGTGAACTGAACACCAGGAGAATCCATTTTGCAGGCAAGGTTAGTGGTGGCGTAACCGTTAAGGAGTCATGCTTGTAATCAGTTCAAATCCAACCTGGGCCATCACTAGATTTACTATGTTGGGGGGTAATAACTGTAAATAATCTGATTTTAATATTTAAACTATTAGAATTATTCCACATTTGTAGAATAATAATATTGAAACGGCAGAGGTGACAAGTTACAACAATTATTTTCTGGTATCTTGTTACGTTTAAGGCCTTTGAAAATAATGACACGACGTAAAAACACGGAAACATTTTTAAGTTTTTAAAAAATGTTGAACTCAAAGCTGCTATGGTTTTTATTGAGCATTTGCACTTTTTTTCTTGAAACATTTTATTTACACATTTTTATCTATAATGAGAGCTAAATTATTCAGGTGTTCTAAAGTGGAACAGATTTAACTTGTTTCCATGCACCAGTATTTTACAAGTTCATTTAAAAAAAAAAAAAAAAAATATATATATATATATATATATATTTTTTTTTTTTTTTTGCTGGTTTAAAAACCATGACTAATTATTGAAGGGACATTTTACATTTTTACACAAGTACATTTAGTAACATGTACTTCTTTCTTTTACTCAAGTAAGAGAGCAACTTCAATACTTTTACCAGATTAATTTTTTAATAAAGTATCTATACTTTTACTTGAGTACTGAAGACTAGTACTTTTGCCTCCTCTGTGAAACAGTAACACTTAAAACTGAGTTAGAAGTGATTTTAAAAATGTAAATGCATTCAATGAAAAAACATTTTGAAAATAAAGTTTGTAAAATATACACAGTAAAAATGTAGCATTTCCATTTCATCTTGGCAGAACCAAAACTATGTGAACGTGTGATGGCCTGCAGATTGTTTATCTCAGATCATCTCACAGTTCAAATCCACAGAAGGACCAAACACAGCAGCTCACTTCATAAAGACCCAGGATAAAGAAACTCATTTTGCACTGAATCAAAACACACAAATGCCTTGTCTGCATTATCCCAAATCTTATAAGTTCTCTGAGAGGCTGATGTTAACACAACGGAGAAGTAAAGTCAGGAAAACTCACAGAAAAATCCAAAATAAACAAAGGAAAAAACTTAAGAATCAAATGATCCAGTAAGGAGGAAACATAACCATGATGGTGATGGACTACATGTGTTATTACAGAGTTCTAGAGACAGTGAGTGTGTGGGGGGATGAAGCCACAATAAAAAAAAACACACACTGAGGGCTAAGGCTTAACCCTAATACCAGAGGTGTTACTGTACTTAAGTATTTTTTTCTGGTATCTGTAAGTTACTTGGGTATTGTATTTATTTTTTGGGAAACTTTTTACTTTTACTCCTTACATTTTAAAAATGAGCTTGTTACTTTTAAGACCTTTAAAGGTGCAGTCCGCAACTTTCAGATCCCTCTCTCCCCCTCCCTCCCCGCTGCTCTCTTGCCCTGCCTCCAAACTTTTCAAAGTCCCTCCCTCAGAGGAGCTAAAAAGCTAATGTTAGCCAGACAGCAACATCACAGAAATATAACATGCTCTGTTAAAAGCATATTACTGCAGCGCTTCTCTCTATATATGTGCACACACCTCAGCAGCAGCAGCAACAACACAGTGTCACTTACAGCAGCCACACGGAGGCTGCTGCGCGCACATGAACAAACACATGCACCACAGAGTTCTAGTGTAACAATTACAAATCAAACATAATGTAAATCAAGCAGCAGTAATTACCTTTCAAGCAGAAAAGTCACCAATTCCATGTTCTACTCCTCCAGACCATACACTGTAAAAAAGACGGCACTACAGCCGTCTTTTTTTGATATGAAAGTTATATATCATATCTAAATGCTTAATCTTATATCTAAATGTTAAATCTAAATCTAAATGTTTAATCTAAATCTAAATGTTAAATCTAAATCAAAATGTTTAAATCTAAATCTAAATGTTAAATCTAAATCTAAATATTAAATTTAAATCTAAATGTTAAATGTTAAATCTAAATCTAAATCTAAATGTTTAACTTAAATGTTTCACACTGTTGTGTTGGGAGTGTACTGTGAAGGGCAGCTTGTCCACCTGCCATGACCGCGCGCTCGATCTCCGTCGCCGGGAGAGAACCAGCCAACAATATCACCCAGGTAGGCATCGGTGAAGAGGTGGGAGGGAACGGCTGTGTGTGTCTCTGCTTGTGTATTGGTTGAGATTACAAGGGGCTGGGTCAATTAGCATATGTGCGAAACATTTAAGTTCAACATTTAGATTTAACATTTAGATTTAGATTTAACATTTAGATATAAGATTAAGCATTTAGATATGATATATAACATTTTGATATAGATTTAAACATTTAGATGTAACATATATTTACATTTAGATTTAAACATTTAGATTTAATATTTAGATTTAAAATTTAGATATAAGATTTAGCATTTGGATATGATATATAGCATTTAGATTTAGATGAAATATTTAGACTAAGATTTAACATTTAGATATAACATACAACATTTAGATTTAAAAATTAGATTTAGATTAAATGTTTAAATATAGATTTAACATTTAGATATAACATATACCATTTAGATTTAGATTAAAATATTTAGATTTAATGCTCTTTTTTTTTTTTTTTACCTCTGTGCTATATATGAGAAAAGTGAGATAAATAATGAAAATGTCTGAGCTACAACTTTTAAACTAAATTTTGACACTTGGCAACCCATAGTTTCCATGTACCAGTTTTCAACAAGTTCTTGTAAAAATACAATATATGGAATTTGCTGGTTTAAAATCCTGTGTTATTATTGAAGGTACATTTGTTTTACTTTTTACTTTCACCAGTCATGTTTTATTCAAGTATCTACACTTTTGCCACCTCTGGTCCAAACTGTTGTATATGCGTCACTTTGGACAAAAACGTCTGCTAAATAAAATTGTATTTCTTGTACTCTCACACTGTGGCCCTGAAACGTTATTTTGTATGTATTTTCCACTTTGGGAACAATAAAGTTTTATCTTGTGTAATCTTGTGTTACCCTGAGTTGTGAACGACTATTGACCAACATTTTAACGCCACCGAGTTGCAAAAATAAGAAGAGTCAACATGTTCTGTGAGTGAGGAAAAGATCAGTTGGTGAGAGAAATGACGATGGTTCTAATGCTAATGATCCAGAATCCAGCACTGAACACTGACCTTCTCCTGCCGACCAGGACCCACAGGACTGGGGAGAGGAGAAGCAGCAGCAGCAGCAGAGGAACCATGATGCTGGTAGTGAGCAACATTCTGAACTTACTGGTACCAGCGCATCCGCACTCTGAGCACTAACACAGCATTACATCACATAATAGTTCCGCTTGGGACCTTCAAAATAAAACCCGTTTGCTACCAGACTTGTTTAATTTTGTTACCTATTTGCAATTATTCCCAGCAAACTTTTGAAAATTTGACCTGAAATGTAATTTATTTTATCATTTCAATGAAGATACAAAATGAGGAACCATGAAGAAGAAAATGAAAATGCAGTTTGGATTATTTATGATTTAAAAAAGTAAAATACAACTATGTTCTGAAAATGAAAAAAGCATTTCTGTTAATCCATTTTAAATTGAATTATGGTACAGATATGCTTCCCCCCTCTCTCAATTTCAAACAGAAGTGGCAAAAGTACTAGTCTTCAGTACTCAAGTAAAAGTATAGAGACTTGAATAAAAAATGACTCTGGTAAAAGTACAACTATTGAAGTTGCTCCCTTACTTGAGTAAAAATAAAAAAAAAAGGTATAAAATGTACTCAAGTAAAAAAAAAGCAAAGAGTAAAACAAATTTTCTTTCAAAAATAAGACAGGGTTTTTAAATCAGACAATTCCATATTTTATTTATTTTTTAAACTTGTAGAACACTAATACATGGAAACAAGTTCAATCTGTTGCCATTGAACGCCTGGAGAATTTAGCATTCAAATAAATACAACTTGTAAATAACTTTTTTAAGAAAAAAAAATGCAAATGTTAAATTAAACCCATAACAGCTTTACGTTTAACATTTTTAAAAATTTAAAATGTTAACTAGAAAACTAAGGGACCTGCAAAACAGAAAAAAAGCATCTTCAAACAAGCTTATTTTTTAAAATGTAAGGAGTAGAAAGTACACATTTGTTTAAAAGAGGTGAAAAATTAAAAAGTTGCCAAAAAAGAAAAATATTCTAGTACAGATACAAAAAAAACTACTTAAGTCCAGTAACAAAGTATTTGTACTTAAGTTACTTGTCACCTCTGTTTTCAAATTAATTAAAAACCACTTTATTAGCATGACAAACAAGTTTACATTGCCAAAGTGTGACAGAACGATGAACATAAAAGAAGGATAAGTGTTAAAAAAAAGTAACTTTTGTAACTTTTTTAGTTGTGACTTTTTTGACAGGTTCATCATTTTTCTTTTAATTCAAAGAAATGACAACCACATTAACAAAAATACAGCAACTGAATCAAAACACATTCAGTTGATAACATTAACAATCAAGAATCGAGCAGAAAAAAAAAATAAAATAAAACCAAAGCAACTGTCACAAAAAACTAGATCTCAATAATGTAGGACATTTTTACAGCAGGTATAAATTAGACAAAGTCGGCATAGTTTTTAAGTAATGAATAATAAATATTTCCAACTCATGTACATAATATCAGTGATGTGCCGTCAGGGTAGGCAAGGTAGGCAGTGCCTACCCAAGTCGGAATTAATATTTTGATTATTTGTTTTAATTATAATATAATTATAAATCATTTATTTTTCCATTTGCAATAGCCTACTGTACCTATAAGTTTGAAAGTGTCCACATTTTGTGCGTTTCATAGCCCAAATTACTAAACAGCGCTATTTCCTGGAACAGCTGCGTCTCACTCCGCTGTAAGGCAGGAGGAGGCCACGCCCCCTCCCAAAAGCACATGGCTGCTCTGCCTCTGTTGCCATAGAGTGTTTTTATGTGTTTGCGCATGCGCAGTCAGTTCCCCAAGATGACAACCATTTACGTCCAAAGGCAGATCTCTATGCTGCCTTTGGACGTAACCTCGCTATGCTAAATGCTTTACATAAGTTCAGTGCATTAGTGAAATGATCCCATGTGACCGCTGCTGCTACGTTCTCTAGCAAGTGGGGAGGGATAACACTACAGGCAGGATGACAGCGCTAGAGACGATAAAGAAACTTTTTTTTGAGGAAAAATGACAGCTTTTAAAAGATGGGAGACCAACACCTGAGCTACCAGAGCTTCAGCAAAGGTAAGTTCAGAAAATGTTTAATACTTTTCACAGTGAATGGTACAAAAGGAAGTATTGGCTTTGTGGATGCTCCTCACTAAGGCTGTTTTGAGTTGTTGTCTTTTTCTCTGTGTTTCTGTGTTTCCAACACAAACAACGGATGTGCTGTCGTGTCATGAGATATATCTTGTTGGGAGAGTATGGAGGCTATATTAAATAATTGTTTATGTTTATTTAATGGTGTTTTATGATGTTGATTTTGTTAGATGGCTAAATACTTCTTCATGTGGATCTATTTGGGTTTTTTCTTACTTATTATGAATTTTATATTCTGATAACGCATTGAGATGACTTTGTTGTAAATTGCTTTATACAAATAAAGTAGATTTGAATTGAATTAACACTTGCCAGCAGAAACATATGAAATTGTCATTGGTGGTCTGGATTTGCAACGTGCCTACCCAACCCTAGTGGTCACGGCACGTCACTGTGTAATATATATGAAAAACACGATTGCCCGTAGAGGTGTGTGAGTTTATTAAAATCATCAAGACCTAAAATAGTTTGTCAGTTAAACACAACAGTAAAGCTGTTATCATCCATCCGACTGTTTTATTCAAACTTTAAGGAAACAGTTAAATCTTAAACAGCAGCACTTACAATAATAAAGAGTCATGTGCAGTAAATATATAATAAATAAATACGTTTAAAGAAACAAACAAGCAGCGATGAGATCTGAAGAACAATAACAAGTAATATCGTGACTCAATAGTGTGATCTGTGAAAACAAAGAGCCCTGGCAATAATGCAAGGTGTTATGTTCTGTTGGAAGTTTAGTTATTCTGTGTCTTTGTTTATTTTGAGTCTAGTCTGGTGTTAACTCTTGTCTGTGTTTCAGGGATTCCTGCTTGTGGCTCCACCCCCCAGTGATGTCTGTGTGAGTGCTTGGTGATTGAGTAGCTCCCTCATGTTTGCACCCAGGTGTGGCCCATTCCTAATCAGGCCTCCTCCACTATTTAATGAGTGCTTGGTCACAGTGTGGTTGCTGGTTCGTTGTGTAATGTCAGGTTCGCTGTTGTCTCCCTCCACGTGTGCTGTAATTCCTGTTCTTGCTTCCTGTTCCTACTCCCCTGTTTTTTTGGATTTTGAGTTTAGATTTGGGGATTTTTGCTTTAAAGAATAAACATGGACTGGTTCCAAGAACGCTACTCGTCTATCCTGCCTCCATCTCTCCTTGCATTTGGGTCCACACCCACACCGGACCGTGACACAAGGTGGTTGGTCATTATCTTTATTACAAAGGACAGAATGTTACGGTGATAAAGGCCTCAATAAAAAATGGTGCGAGTAACAGTCCTGCCACATCAGTGACACACTCAGAATCAATAACAATCAACAAGAGCCAGACAGGGCAGGATGTGTCAAGTGAGTAAAGCTCCAATGGTTGCTACGACAACACATCCCGTAAATAACTTTAGAAAACACTTTAAAAGGTCAGATGAGCAGAAAAAGCTCAACATGGAAAAATGGATATGTTTAAATCTATATATATATTGGCTCTGGATATGAAAAAATGTATGTTGTATACTACTGGTCAAAAGTTTGAAATGACTTTGTTGTAAATTGCTTTATACAAATAAAGTAGATTTGAATTGAATTAACACTTGCCAGCAGAAACATATGAAATTGTCATTGGTGGTCTGGATTTGCAACGTGCCTACCCAACCCTAGTGGTCACGGCACGTCACTGTGTAATATATATGAAAAACACGATTGTCCGTAGAGGTGTGTGAGTTTATTAAAATCATCAAGACCCAAAATAGTTTGTCAGTTAAACACAACAGTAAAGCTGTTATCATCCATCCCACTGTTTTATTCAAACTTTAAGGAAACAGTTAAATCTTAAACAGCAGCACTTACATTAATAAAGAGTCATGTGCAGTAAATATATAATAAATAAATACGTTTAAAGAAACAAACAAGCAGCGATGAGATCTGAAGAACAATAACAAGTAATATCGTGACTCAATCGTGTGATCTGTGAAAACAAAGAGCCCTGGCAATAATGCAAGGTGGTTGGTCATTATCTTTATTACAAAGGACAGAATGTTACGGTGATAAAGGCGTCAATAAAAAATGGTGCGATTAACAGTCCTGCCACATCAGTGACACACTCAGAACCAATAACAATCAACAAGAGCCAGACAGGGCAGGATGTGTCAAGTGAGTAAAGCTCCAATGGTTGCTACGACAACACATCCCGTAAATAACTTTAGAAAACACTTCAAAAGGTCAGATGAGCAGAAAAAGCTCAACATGGAAAAATGGATATGTTTAAATCTATATATATATTGGCTTTGGATATGAAATAATGTATGTTGTACACTACTGGTCAAAAGTTTTAGAACACCAGGGGACAAGTGACCTGGTGTGCGCGGGGCGGTGTCCAGCGCCAGGCAGAAGGCAGTCAGCGGAGGGGGCCGGGTTTCAGCAGCGTCTTTTTAGCTTCCTCAGAAGCAGTTTTAAACTTTTTGCTTGCCTTGGTCATGACCAGGAGTCGAACAGGCGGAAAAATACTAACAAAGACCTTAGCCCAGTGAGTATACAGTATCTGAGCCTGTGGTCACGTGACTGTCGTAAAGTGATACGTTCTCCAGGTCACATGACCTGGCCAAAGGAGGTCCGTCTCTCTAAACTTACATGGGTGGTATTTCGAGAGCAAAGCTCCGCTCGGAGCATTGATACTGTCAAGCGCTGAGGAATCATTTAAAATAACTCATAAAAATGGTCAACTCTTTAGGTCAAAAAGTCTGCGGTGGGCCCTCAAAGTAAGTCTGGAACAAAGATGAAAAAAAAAAAAAAAACTTTAGCTTTGCTTCAAAATAGTTTGGCCCTCAGAGAGTTATAAAATTCTACGCGCCAGTGGCTCTCGCTCGCGTGCCACGCAATCTCCCTACTCTGTGAAAAATTCCTGGTGATAATCCCGCGACAGTCATATAAATAGCAGTGTGTTTGCAAGCGAGGTTAAAAAACAACACATTAACACTGCAGTTGGGCATCCACAACGTGACATCACAACAGTTGATCCAACAAATCATAGTATGACAAAGAGAAGGCAGGAGCTGGCTTCTGTGCATTGGTGTTTTGTTTATATGGCTCCTGCTTATTGAGACGCAATGGTATGGTTTGTAACAGATGATCAGTTGTGATTGTTTTCATATGTAAAACACTGGTTGAAAAACGGTGCAAAGCCTCACTTCATTGTTTGACCAAACCCAACAACTTTTGGTTCAGTTTTTGGTTTGGAATTAAGAGTGGGAGAGGCATGGAGAATTTGGGGGTCACCAGTAAAAAGAGCGAGACAGAAAGTTAGCCGCAGTTCCGAGCCAGCTGGAGCCGTCCTGTCCTGATCCCATCCGACTCACTGCCTTGTCTGGCTCCTGAGATGGACTCTCGTCCTCTGGTAGGTAGTCCGGCAGGTCTAAGTTCTGCTCCACCTGGACCGCTCCATCTTCAGGGAATGGATATAGAATCTGTGAAAACGGGAATAAAAGCAACACGCGCAGACACACACACACACGTCATTGAATGCTTAAAGATCATTTCCTTTTTCTGTACTTGGATCCAACATAAATATGCTTAAAGGGAAGTATTATGAACAAAATCACTTTATAATGGTTTTGCTACAGTGATATACATCCCTTTAGCCTCATTCAGAGGACCAAAGGTAAAAAAGTTGTTATTCCACATTTTGAAAAAAGTCAGCTCCAAACAGGTGAGGTGGAGGTAAAACAAACATAGTGAGGGCAGGTTAATATCACAGTTAATATCTTTATGATCAGTTTAAAGGTTAGCGTGAGCGCTCACAATCAGTTCCATTTTTAGTAGCCGTTATATCGCCTTTATGGGATGATCTGAAGTGTTTGTGACCCAATGCGACGCAGTGGTAGAACAAAATAATGAACTATCGTCTTAAATGGACTATTTCTGTGATCAGATGAGGTGAGGAGGACAAGAAAGGGACGTAGCAGCTAGGGATGGGAATCGAAAACCGGTTCTTTCTGAGAACCGGCTCCCAGTAATCCAATTCCAAGGAATCGTTTGTTTGCTTGCCTGATGATTCCGCTTATCGGTTCCTCTCGCAAATACGTAACAATAAACTCCTCCAGGTCCTCTATATTGTGTTTATGCTAGCATCAAGTGAAGCTCCTTCCACCATATAGTTGTTTGCTGTCAATTGCGGAGAATCCACCTCCTCAACCCACAGCTGTGCTGTCCTCCGTGCTGTGTTTGTAGCATCTCTGTTGCTACGCTAGTCACTTCTGGGTTCTGTACACTCGCACTAAAGTTCAACAAACTTCAGCAAGAACACACACCTCGTCACCAGTTTATGTCCTCATAACAAGTAATCAGACACGGGAGACGGACTGGTACTGATCGTTGTCTTTCGTTTGCTCTTTCGCACACGCACACGGCTGATGTCACATCTAACAACGGGGATGGCGTCGCTGAAGGTCCATTTATAGAAATGTAAACAAAGGCTAAACTAAAGTTTTATCGTTTAAATACATAATAAGTGCAGCTGTTCTTTTGGTTAATATGTTCTTTTTATACAGAATAATTATTTGTTTTATGTCTGAATTAGTTTGGATCAAGTTGTTCAAGTTCAAAAGGAACACTGTAAATATTCTCAAATGTCTGTAGCCAAAATGTGTCATATATTGTATTAATAATAATAATAATAATAATAATAATAATTAATTAATTTTATACAGTGCTTTTGTATATATTATTATCCAGTGAAAACAATCAATACCTGGTGGATTAAAAGAGAGTTGATATCCCTGCAGGAAATTAAAGAGACAAAGATAATATAATAAAGAGTGAAAGCAAACAAATCCATTTGTATTATTTAATTCCCTCACCCATTGAGAATCGATAAGGAATCGAATCGATAAGCAGTATCGATAATTGCTAAATACTTGTCAATTCCCATCCCAAGTAGCAGCTCATGTGAGAGTTCGAAACAGCTGACTGTTGAAAAGATTACTTACCTGCGGCGCAGCGCGAACGTTCACAGGACTTTAGTAGCTGTTATACCGCCATGCATCATGCAAGTTCGGCATCTGACTTCATTCGCGAAAACGCCATGAGAAGCCAGAACTACATTAGAGACAGTCCAAGGTGGTCTAGGAAGACTATACTGTCCAGTAACAGTAGAAGAGTGTTTAAAGGCTGTGTTAATAAGAAAAAAATATCCCAAAACTAAGAAGCAGTGGGGATACTCAATGCTCAACAGCATACCCTCAGTCAGCTGACCTCCTGCAAACACTTCTGCTGCGGTTCAGTCTCCATCTGGCATTTCTTTTGAGGTGGAAACAAGTAATGTGTAATGGGGCTTCTTTGACATTTTGACCATCATTCTAAAAACACAGCTCATACTGAATAGCTATGGTCGGTGTTTTGTAGCTCAAAATAAAATAACCCTAAATCCAGTGTCTATTATTTAGAAGGTTGTATTTGTGTACTTAACATCAAACAGAGGGCTACAAGAATAATTCAAATCCAAAAGGTCTAGTTAGTATTACTAATGGATAGACTGCTCTTATATGAAATGTTTAAATGGCTCAGTCTACACTTTGCTCTGGAATCATACATAACATCAAAATGTGTCCAAATTGTTCTTAGTTTTCTTTCACTCTTTTCCATCACTTCCCTTCTGTGTGCTGCTAGGGGTGGGACAAGATCTTGCAATATTAAGATGTGTGGAGATTTGTATCGCGTAGGTGTTCATTTCCCTTTAGATCTGACATGTTGACCGTCTACCCTTCGTTGTTCTTCTTCTAGTCGATAGATGCAGCAGAGGCATGTTGCTGCCCCCACAGGTCAGCAAAGAAAGTGTGTGTGTGGACCATAGACACTATGGTGTTGTAGAGTACTCTATGGATGAATGTGAATGAATGTTTGTAAAAGGATGTCATGATGATGATGTTGATGATAAGCATACGTTAGCTGTGATGTTCTAGTTTATTAGTCATTTTGGAAATGGAACTTTAAGATGTTGTACTTTAAAAATTATAAGTCTTATCGTATCATATCGTAAACTCTTTGTATCGAATCATTACATAACCAAACCGCTAGAGTGGACATGGGCTCATCTGTAAATGGTCGCATTTTCTGGTTCAATAAACATGAAGAGATTCAAATTCTGATGTAGCTGGTTATGATTTACAGTCCACATAAACAGGACTGAATCATAACATAACCTAACCACTGGAGCGGACATGGGCTCGTCTGTGAACGGTCGAGTTTACAGACCTTTGAGTCGCTGTTAGCTTACCAATAAATGGAAAGAGATTTGTCACTTTTACAATAAGTGTTGACTAGGCCACTGATAGTGAGGTCCAAGGCCAAGACAGGCTGACTTGATAATACTGTATCATGTTTTGCTGCAGTCAGTGCCTTCTCCTCTCCCTTCTCTGTCGGCTCTATTTCTTCTGTCGTGAAGCTGATGATGGCAATTCCTGATCTGTGGTTCACGGCTCAACTAGTCTGAGACACTCTGATGTTCTATCTCTCTATCCTGTTCTGTTGGTCCTTCTGTTCACTAACCCCAACCAGTCACCGCAGATGGCTGCCACCTCTGAACCTGGTTCTGCTGGAGATTTCTTCCCACTGTCGCTAAATGCTTGTTCATGTGGATCTTGTTGGGTTTTTATCTTTCTTATTATGAATTTTATATTTTGATAAGCACATTGAGATGACTTTGTTGTAATTTGCGCTATACAAATAAACACAGAGTCTCCCGTGGACTCTGCGCTTGTGGATGCTCTGCAGAGAGGGCAGCGGAGTCCTGGTGATCTTCGTAGCAGTCTTCACTACTCTCTGCAAGCGTTTGCGGTCCATGACAGTGGTGTTGCCGTACCACACGGTGATGCAGCTGGTCAGGATGGGCTCAACAATGCAGCTGTAGAAGTTGCTGAGGATCTTTGAGGACATTCCAAATTTCCTCAGCCTCCTCAGGAAGTACAGCCGCTGTTGAGCTTTCTTCACCAGCTGTGTGGTGTTGAGGGTCCAGGTGAGGTCGTCTCTGATGTGGACCCCAAGATATTTGAAACTGCTCACCCTTTCCACTTCCAGCTCCTGGATAGACAGTGGCTGATGAGGACGCCTCTCCTTCCTCATGTCCACTATCAGCTCCTTCGTCTTTTCCGTGTTGAGGGTGAGGTTGTTGTCCTCACACCACGTCACCAGACTGGACACCTCCCCCCTGTAGGCCGCTTCGTCTCCACCAGTGATACGTCCTATCACTGCGGTGTCGTCCGCAAACTTCAGGATGGTGTTGTCCTTGTGGGAGGCGACACAGTCGTGGGTGAAGAGGGTGTAGAGGATGGGGCTGAGGACACAACCCTGAGGAGTGCCAATGTTCGTAATAAGGCTGGCTGAAGTCCTGGACCCAATCCTGACAGACTGGGGCCTGCCAGTAAGTCCTGGAGCCAGTCACAGAGGGAGGGGTGGAGTCCAAGGGAAAACAGTTTGTGGGTGAGTTTGTGGGGGATGACCGTGTTGAAGGCAGAGCTGTAGTCTATAAAGAGCATCCTGATGTAGGAGTCTTTATTTTCCAGGTGGGAGAGGGAGAAGTGAAGGGCAGCAGCAATGGCGTCCGAGTTGGACCTGTTGGGACGGTAGGCATACTGCAGGGGGTCCAGTGTGTCCGGTATGCTGCTCCGAATGTGTGTCAGCACCACCCTCTCAAAGCACTTCATGATGATTGGAGTGAGTGCTACTGGCCTGTAGTCATTCAGGCAGGTGGGGGGGCTCTTCTTGGGGAGGGGGACGATGGTGGTGGTCTTGAAGCAGGAGGGCACGGTGCTCTGACTGAGGGAAAGGTTGAAGATGGAGGTGAGCACGTCTGTCAGCTCGTTGGTGCATGCTCTGAGGGCCCGCCCAGGGATGTTGTCTGGTCCTGCTGCTTTGCGGGGGTTTATCCTCCTCAGGGCCGTGCGTACCTCGGCTGATGAGACGACCAGTGGGGGGTGGGAGGGCGGTTGGGGGTTAAGTAGATGCCTCCTCTCTGTGCTGGGGTTGGAGGTCTCAAAGCGTGCGTAGAAAGTGTTGAGGTCATCTGGCAGGCTGTCTGAGGTGCTGGTGGTGCTGGAGCTGGTCCTGTAGTCAGTGATGTGCTGCAGGCCTTGCCACATCCGCCCGGAGTCAGCAGTGGAGTAGAAGTCATCCAGCTTCTCTCTGTACTGCTTCTTGGCCGCTGTGATGGCCTTCCTCAGTCCGTACTTTGCAGTTTTGTACTCACTCTCATTGCCAGATGTGTATGCAGCAGAGCGAGCACGCAGCATGTGTCGTGCCTGACTGTTTATCCAGGGCTTCTGGTTGGGAAACTTCTTGACTTGTGCGGTGGGTACGATGTTGTTGACACAAGTGCTAATGTACCCAGTCACGTACTCAGCATAGTCCTGTACGTTGACAGAAGAGTCCTCCAGTGTGGCTGCAGCTCTAAACACATCCCAGTCTGTCCTAGCAAAACAGTCCTGCAATGTGCCCTCAGTCTCTGGGGTCCAGAGCTTAACCTGTTTGGTGATCGGGGGTGAGTGCTTCAGTCTTTGTCTGTAGGCCGGATACAGGAACAAAGAGATGTGGTCCGATTGTCCGAAGTGGGGGCGGGGTGCAGCCCTGTATGCCCCACGTATGTTGGTGTAAACATGATCCAGGGTGTTTTTCTCAAGGGTGGGAATGTCCACATGCTGGTAATATTTGGGAAATACAGACCGTAAGTTGCAGTGGTTGAAGTCGCCGGCGGCAATCAAAACGGCATCGGGATGTGCCGTCTCGAGTTCGCTGATGACGTCGTGGAGTAGCGCTACGGTAGTGTTGGCTCGCGGCGGAATGTACACAGCGGCCAGAAACACAGACGTAAATTCCCTTGGTAGGTAGTAGGGACGACATCTCAGCAATAAAAACTCCACGTCCGGTGAACAGTGCTTGTGTACGGTCCGTATATCTCCGCACCACGCGTTGTTGATAAACACACACACACCGCCTCCTTTCCTCTTACCGGAGGCTGCTGTCCTGTCTCCGCAGTGCACCGAGTGAGTCTCGAGCTGCACCGCCGACTCCGGGACGTTGTGTGAGAGCCAGGTTTCGGTGAAAATGAGGGCACAGCATTCTCTCATTTCCCGGTGTGTTGACATCCTGGCTCTTAGCTCGTCCATATATCTTGTTGGGAGAGTATGGAGGCTATATTAAATAATTGTTTATGTTTATTTAATGGTGTTTTATGATGTTGATTTTGTTAGATGGCTAAATACTTGTTCATGTGGATCTTGTTGGGTTTTTTCTTACTTATTATGAATTTTATATTCTGATAACGCATTGAGATGACTTTGTTGTAAATTGCTTTATACAAATAAAGTAGATTTGAATTGAATTAACACTTGCCAGCAGAAACATATGAAATTGTCATTGGTGGTCTGGATTTGCAACGTGCCTACCCAACCCTAGTGGTCACGGCACGTCACTGTGTAATATATATGAAAAGCACGATTGCCCGTAGAGGTGTGTGAGTTTATTAAAATCATCAAGACCTAAAATAGTTTGTCAGTTAAACACAACAGTAAAGCTGTTATCATCCATCCCACTGTTTTATTCAAACTTTAAGGAAACAGTTAAATCTTAAACAGCAGCACTTACAATAATAAAGAGTCATGTGCAGTAAATATATAATAAATAAATATGTTTAAAGAAACGAACAAGCAGCGATGAGATCTGAAGAACAATAACAAGTAATATCGTGACTCAATAGTGTGATCTGTGAAAACAAAGAGCCCTGGCAATAATGCAAGGTGTTATGTTCTGTTGGAAGTTTAGTTATTCTGTGTCTTTGTTTATTTTGAGTCTAGTCTGGTGTTAACTCTTGTCTGTGTTTCAGGGATTCCTGCTTGTGGCTCCACCCCCCAGTGATGTCTGTGTGAGTGCTTGGTGATTGAGTAGCTCCCTCATGTTTGCACCCAGGTGTGGCCCATTCCTAATCAGGCCTCCTCCACTATTTAATGAGTGCTTGGTCACAGTGTGGTTGCTGGTTCGTTGTGTAATGTCAGGTTCGCTGTTGTCTCCCTCCACGTGTGCTGTAATTCCTGTTCTTGCTTCCTGTTCCTACTCCCCTGTTTTTTTGGATTTTGAGTTTAGATTTGGGGATTTTTGCTTTAAAGAATAAACATGGACTGGTTCCAAGAACGCTACTCGTCTATCCTGCCTCCATCTCTCCTTGCATTTGGGTCCACACCCACACCGGACCGTGACACAAGGTGGTTGGTCATTATCTTTATTACAAAGGACAGAATGTTACGGTGATAAAGGCCTCAATAAAAAATGGTGCGAGTAACAGTCCTGCCACATCAGTGACACACTCAGAACCAATAACAATCAACAAGAGCCAGACAGGGCAGGATGTGTCAAGTGAGTAAAGCTCCAATGGTTGCTACGACAACACATCCCGTAAATAACTTTAGAAAACACTTTAAAAGGTCAGATGAGCAGAAAAAGCTCAACATGGAAAAATGGATATGTTTAAATCTATATATATATTGGCTCTGGATATGAAATAATGTATGTTGTACACTACTGGTCAAAAGTTTTAGAACACCAGGGGACAGGTGACCTGGTGTCCAGCGCCAGGCAGAAGGCAGTCAGCGGAGGGGGCCGTGTTTCAGCAGCGTCTTTTTAGCTTCCTCAGAAGCAGCTTTAAACTTTTTGCTTGCCTTGGTCATGACCAGGAGTCGAACAGGCGGAAAAATACTAACAAAGACCTTAGCCCAGTGAGTATACAGTATCTGAGCCTGTGGTCACGTGACTGCCGTAAAGTGATACGTTCTCCAGGTCACATGACCTGGCCAAAGGAGGTCCGTCTCTCTAAACTTACATGGGTGGTATTTCGAGAGCAAAGCTCCGCTCGGAGCATTGATACTGTCAAGCGCTGAGGAATCATTTAAAATAACTCATAAAAATGGTCAACTCTTTAGGTCAAAAAGTCTGCGGTGGGCCTTCAAAGTAAGGCTGGAACAAAGATGAAAAAAAAAAAAAACTTTAGCTTTGCTTCAAAATAATTTGGCCCTCAGAGAGTTATAAAATTCTACGCGCCAGTGGCTCTCGCTCGCGTGCCACGCAATCTCCCTACTCTGTGAAAAATTCCTGGTGATAATCCCGCGACAGTCATATAAATAGCAGTGTGTTTGCAAGCGAGGTTAAAAAACAACACATTAACACTGC
This sequence comes from Gouania willdenowi, assembly GCF_900634775.1. Classification (NCBI taxonomy): domain Eukaryota; kingdom Metazoa; phylum Chordata; class Actinopteri; order Blenniiformes; family Gobiesocidae; genus Gouania; species Gouania willdenowi. The sequence goes on from NC_041060.1 coordinate 32,277,914, forward strand.
AGTTGGGCATCCACAACGTGACATCACAACAGTTGATCCAACAAATCATAGTATGACAAAGAGAAGGCAGGAGCTGGCTTCTGTGCATTGGTGTTTTGTTTATATGGCTCCTACTTATTGATTTACAGTCCACATAATTGATTTACAGTCCACATAAACTGATAGTGAGGTCCAAGGCCAAGACAGGCTGACTTGATAATACTGTATCATGTTTTTCTGCAGTCAGTGCCTTCTCCTCTCCCTTCTCTGTCGGCTCTATTTCTTCTGTCGTGAAGCTGATGATGGCAGTTCCTGATCTGTGGTTCACGGCTCAACTAGTCTGAGACACTCTGATGTTCTATCTCTCTATCCTGTTCTGTTGGTCCTTCTGTTCACTAACCCCAACCAGTCACCGCAGATGGCTGCCACCTCTGAACCTGGTTCTGCTGGAGATTTCTTCCCACTGTCGCTAAATGCTTGTTCATGTGGATCTTGTTGGGTTTTTATCTTTCTTATTATGAATTTTATATTTTGATAAGCACATTGAGATGACTTTGTTGTAATTTGCGCTATACAAATAAAGTTGAATTTTACACACACACACACGCACACGCGCTAATCGTCTGTATTAAATAAATAGTGCTGCTGATGTATGTGTTTCAACAACATTGGGGGCCCCTACACTCAACAGCGCTAGCGAGAACCCTGGTAATAATTCCTGTATACAAACAGTGATAATATAATCTTTTTATTTAAACAACAGCAATATCTGGTTAAATTTCTGTTTTGTTAATAAATATTTTGGGAAATGTACAAATGTAAATACTTGCCTCGTCTCCATTTTCTGCTTTCACTACTTGCTGAGCCTTCATCACTTGGGTCGAAGCAATTGCAGAGGCAAGAGCCTAAATACAAAAATACTTTATTATTTCCTCTCATCATTGCTGTGGTGCTTCTACATTTATATAAAACCTTCCTGTCACCATAGTTTAACAAATAAACACAAATAAACACGATGCTGGAGCTCTCAGTCTGCTTGTGGCTTTTTAATAAATTCTAAATGTATACGAATTTTGGCACCAGAATGTATACAGTAGAATTTCAGGTTAAGGTTTTAAATGTAGCTCAACCACAAACTAAAGGATTACAAATCAATAAATCACATCAATAATGGAAAACTAAACTAAAATAAGGTGATCATACATACGGTTTTTTAATTGATAAAACTATTTTCGAAGGAAAACAGTACATTCAAAGCAATAATCATCAAAGCCTTCTCATTCCAATGTGATCACAGAGCTAATGATAAACGTTAGGATAAAGACTGCAGAAGAAATGTAATGCTGACTATATTAGAAATGTTGCACAAAGCTTTACCTCGGCCTTCAGGTCTGAGCGGATGCGAACGATGCATCTTTTGACGGCCATCTGGAAAGTGAAGCTGATCACTCCTCTAATCTTTAAGAGAGCTTCCTCACACAGACTCCTCCGACTCTAGCCGGGAGAAATCAGCATAAATTAGAAAAAAAAGTAAATTTTGTAACTTTTTTAGTTGTGACTTTTTTGACAGGTTGATAATTTTTCTTTTAATTCAAAGAAATGACAACCACATTAACAAAAATACAGCAACTGAATCAAAACACATTCAGTTGATAACATTAACAATCAAGAATCGAGCAGAAAAAAAAAAGCAACTGTCACAAAAAACTAGATCTCAATAATGTAGGACATTTTTACAGCAGGTATAAATTAGACAAATTCAGCATAGTTTTTAAGTAATGAATAATAAATATTTCCAACTCATGTACATAATATCAGTGATCTGCCGTCAGGGTAGGCAAGGTAGGCAGTGCCTACCCAAGTCGGAATTAATATTTTGATTATTTTTTTTAATTATAATATAATTATAAATCATTTATTTTTCCATTTGCAATAGCCTACTGTACCTATAAGTTTGAAAGTGTCCACATTTTGTGCGTTTCATAGCCCAAATTACTAAACAGCGCTATTTCCTGGAACAGCTGCGTCTCACTCCGCTGTAAGGCAGGAGGAGGCCACGCCCCCTCCCAAAAGCACATGGCTGCTCTGCCTCTGTTGCCATAGAGTGTTTTTATGTGTTTGCGCATGCGCAGTCAGTTCCCCAAGATGACAACCATTTACGTCCAAAGGCAGATCTCTATGCTGCCTTTGGACGTAACCTCGCTATGCTAAATGCTATACATAAGTTCAGTGCATTAGTGAAATGATCCCATGTGACCGCTGCTGCTACGTTCTCTAGCAAGTGGGGAGGGATAACACTACAGGCAGGATGACAGCGCTAGAGACGATAAAGAAACTTTTTTTTTAGGAAAAACGACAGCTTTTAAAAGATGGGAGACCAACACCTGAGCTACCAGAGCTTCAGCAAAGGTAAGTTCAGAAAATGTTTAATACTTTTCACAGTGAATGGTACAAAAGGAAGGATTGGCTTTGTGGATGCTCCTCACTGAGGCTGTTTTGAGTTGTTGTCTTTTTCTCTGTTTCTCCAACACAAACAACGGATGTGCTGCCGTGTTATGAGATATATCTTGTTGGGAGAGTATGGAGGCTATATTTAATAATTGTTTATGTTTATTTAATGGTGTTTTATGATGTTGATTTTGTTAGATGGCTAAATACTTGTTCATGTGGATCTTGTTGGGTTTTTTCTTACTTATTATGAATTTTATATTCTGATAACGCATTGAGATGACTTTGTTGTAAATTGCTTTATACAAATAAAGTAGATTTGAATTGAATTAACACTTGCCAACAGAAACATATGAAATTGTCATTGGTGGTCTGGATTTGCAACGTGCCTACCCAACCCTAGTGGTCACGGCATGTCACTGTGTAATATATATGAAAAACACGATTGCCCGTAGAGGTGTGTGAGTTTATTAAAATCATCAAGACCTAAAATAGTTTGTCAGTTAAACACAACAGTAAAGCTGTTATCATCCATCCGACTGTTTTATTCAAACTTTAAGGAAACAGTTAAATCTTAAACAGCAGCACTTACAATAATAAAGAGTCATGTACAGTAAATGTATAATAAATAAATACGTTTAAAGAAACAAACAAGCAGCGATGAGATCTGAAGAACAATAACAAGTAATATCGTGACTCAATAGTGTGATCTGTGAAAACAAAGAGCCCTGGCATAATGCAAGGTGGTTGATCATTATCTTTATTACAAAGGACAGAATGTTACGGTGATAAAGGCCTCAATAAAAAATGGTGCGATTAACAGTCCTGCCACATCAGTGACACACTCAGAACCAATAACAATCAACAAGAGCCAGACAGGGCAGGATGTGTCAAGTGAGTAAAGCTCCAATGGTTGCTACGACAACACATCCCGTAAATAACTTTAGAAAACACTTTAAAAGGTCAGATGAGCAGAAAAAGCTCAACGTGGAAAAATGGATATGTTTAAATCTATATATATATTGGCTTTGGATATGAAATAATGTATGTTGTACACTACTGGTCAAAAGTTTTAGAACACCAGGGGACAGGTGACCTGGTGTGCGCGGGGCGGTGTCCAGCGCCAGGCAGAAGGCAGTCAGCGGAGGGGGCCGGGTTTCAGCAGCGTCTTTTTAGCTTCCTCAGAAGCAGTTTTAAACTTTTTGCTTGCCTTGGTCATGACCAGGAGTCGAACAGGCGGAAAAATACTAACAAAGACCTTAGCCCAGTGAGTATACAGTATCTGAGCCTGTGGTCACGTGACTGCCGTAAAGTGATACGTTCTCCAGGTCACATGACCTGGCCAAAGGAGGTCCGTCTCTCTAAACTTACATGGGTGGTATTTCAAGAGCAAAGCTCCGCTCGGAGCATTGATACTGTCAAGCGCTGAGGAATCATTTAAAATAACTCATAAAAATGGTCAACTCTTTAGGTCAAAAAGTCTGCGGTGGGCCTTCAAAGTAAGGCTGGAACAAAGAAACAAAACAAAAAAAAAAACTTTAGCTTTGCTTCAAAATAATTTGGCCCTCAGAGAGTTATAAAATTCTACGCGCCAGTGGCTCTCGCTCGCGTGCCACGCAATCTCCCTACTCTGTGAAAAATTCCTGGTGATAATCCCGCGACAGTCATATAAATAGCAGTGTGTTTGCAAGCGAGGTTAAAAAACAACACATTAACACTGCAGTTGGGCATCCACAACGTGACATCACAACAGTTGATCCAACAAATCATAGTATAACAAAGAGAAGGCAGGAGCTGGCTTCTGTGCATTGGTGTTTTGTTTATATGGCTCCTGCTTATTGAGACGCAATGGTATGGTTTGTAACAGATGATCAGTTGTGATTGTTTTCATATGTAAAACACTGGTTGAAAAACGGTGCAAAGCCTCACTTCATTGTTTGACCAAACCCAACAACTTTTGGTTCAGTTTTTGGTTTGGAATTAAGAGTGGGAGAGGCATGGAGAATTTGGGGGTCACCAGTAAAAAGAGCGAGACAGAAAGTTAGCCGCAGTTCCGAGCCAGCTGGAGCCGTCCTGTCCTGATCCCATCCGACTCACTGCCTTGTCTGGCTCCTGAGATGGACTCTCGTCCTCTGGTAGGTAGTCCGGCAGGTCTAAGTTCTGCTCCACCTGGACCGCTCCATCTTCAGGGAATGGATATAGAATCTGTGAAAACAGGAATAAAAGCAACACGCGCAGACACACACACACACGTCATTGAATGCTTAAAGATCATTTCCTTTTTCTGTACTTGGATCCAACATAAATATGCTTAAAGGGAAGTATTATGAACAAAATCACTTTATAATGGTTTTGCTACAGTGATATACATCCCTTTAGCCTTATTCAGAGGACCAAAGGTGAAAAAGTTGTTATTCCACATTTTGAAAAAAGTCAGCTCCAAACAGGTGAGGTGGAGGTAAAACAAACATAGTGAGGGCAGGTTAATATCACAGTTAATATCTTTATGATCAGTTTAAAGGTTAGCGTGAGCGCTCACAATCAGTTCCATTTTTAGTAGCCGTTATATCGCCTTTATGGGATGATCTGAAGTGTTTGTGACCCAATGCGACGCAGTGGTAGAACAAAATAATGAACTATCGTCTTAAATGGACTATTTCTGTGATCAGATGAGGTGAGGAGGACAAGAAAGGGACGTAGCAGCTAGGGATGGGAATCGAAAACCGGTTCTTTCTGAGAACCGGCTCCCAGTAATCCAATTCCAAGGAATAGTTTGTTTGCTTGCCTGATGATTCCGCTTATCGGTTCCTCTCGCAAATACGTAACAATAAACTCCTCCAGGTCCTCTATATTGTGTTTATGCTAGCATCAAGTGAAGCTCCTTCCACCATATAGTTGTTTGCTGTCAATTGCGGAGAATCCACCTCCTCAACCCACAGCTGTGCTGTCCTCCGTGCTGTGTTTGTAGCATCTCTGTTGCTACGCTAGTCACTTCTGGGTTCTGTACACTCGCACTAAAGTTCAACAAACTTCAGCAAGAACACACACCTCGTCACCAGTTTATGTCCTCATAACAAGTAATCAGACACGGGAGACGGACTGGTACTGATCGTTGTCTTTCGTTTGCTCTTTCGCACACGCACACGGCTGATGTCACATCTAACAACGGGGATGGCGTCGCTGAAGGTCCATTTATAGAAATGTAAACAAAGGCTAAACTAAAGTTTTATCGTTTAAATACATAACAATAAGTGCAGCTGTTCTTTTGGTTAATATGTTCTTTTTTACAGAATAATTATTTGTTTTATGTCTGAATTAGTTTGGATCAAGTTGTTCAAGTTCAAAAGGAACACTGTAAATATTCTCAAATGTCTGTAGCCAAAATGTGTCATATATTGTATTAATAATAATAATAATAATAATAATTAATTAATTTTATACAGTGCTTTTGTATATATTATTATCCAGTGAAAACAATCAATACCTGGTGGATTAAAAGAGAGTTGATATCCCTGCAGGAAATTAAAGAGACAAAGATAATATAATAAAGAGTGAAAGCAAACAAATCCATTTGTATTATTTAATTCCCTCACCCATTGAGAATCGATAAGGAATCGAATCGATAAGCAGTATCGATAATTGCTAAATACTTGTCAATTCCCATCCCAAGTAGCAGCTCATGTGAGAGTTCGAAACAGCTGACTGTTGAAAAGATTACTTACCTGCGGCGCAGCGCGAACGTTCACAGCACTTTAGTAGCTGTTATACCGCCATGCATCATGCAAGTTCGGCATCTGACTTCATTCGCGAAAACGCCATGAGAAGCCAGAACTACATTAGAGACAGTCCAAGGTGGTCTAGGAAGACTATACTGTCCAGTAACAGTAGAAGAGTGTTTAAAGGCTGTGTTAATAAGAAAAAAATATCCCAAAACTAAGAAGCAGTGGGGATACTCAATGCTCAACAGCATACCCTCAGTCAGCTGACCTCCTGCAAACACTTCTGCTGCGGTTCAGTCTCCATCTGGCATTTCTTTTGAGGTGGAAACAAGTAATGTGTAATGGGGCTTCTTTGACATTTTGACCATCATTCTAAAAACACAGCTCATACTGAATAGCTATGGTCGGTGTTTTGTAGCTCAAAATAAAATAACCCTAAATCCAGTGTCTATTATTTAGAAGGTTGTATTTGTGTACTTAACATCAAACAGAGGGCTACAAGAATAATTCAAATCCAAAAGGTCTAGTTAGTATTACTAATGGATAGACTGCTCTTATATGAAATGTTTAAATGGCTCAGTCTACACTTTGCTCTGGAATCATACATAACATCAAAATGTGTCCAAATTGTTCTTAGTTTTCTTTCACTCTTTTCCATCACTTCCCTTCTGTGTGCTGCTAGGGGTGGGACAAGATCTTGCAATATTAAGATGTGTGGAGATTTGTATCGCGTAGGTGTTCATTTCCCTTTAGATCTGACATGTTGACCGTCTACCCTTCGTTGTTCTTCTTCTAGTCGATAGATGCAGCAGAGGCATGTTGCTGCCCCCACAGGTCAGCAAAGAAAGTGTGTGTGTGGACCATAGACACTATGGTGTTGTAGAGTACTCTATGGATGAATGTGAATGAATGTTTGTAAAAGGATGTCATGATGATGATGTTGATGATAAGCATACGTTAGCTGTGATGTTCTAGTTTATTAGTCATTTTGGAAATGGAACTTTAAGATGTTGTACTTTAAAAATTATAAGTCTTATCGTATCATATCGTAAACTCTTTGTATCGAATCATTACATAACCAAACCGCTAGAGTGGACATGGGCTCATCTGTAAATGGTCGCATTTTCTGGTTCAATAAACATGAAGAGATTCAAATTCTGATGTAGCTGGTTATGATTTACAGTCCACATAAACAGGACTGAATCATAACATAACCTAACCACTGGAGCGGACATGGGCTCATCTGTGAACGGTCGAGTTTACAGACCTTTGAGTCGCTGTTAGCTTACCAATAAATGGAAAGAGATTTGTCACTTTTACAATAAGTGTTGACTAGGCCACTGATAGTGAGGTCCAAGGCCAAGACAGGCTGACTTGATAATACTGTATCATGTTTTGCTGCAGTCAGTGCCTTCTCCTCTCCCTTCTCTGTCGGCTCTATTTCTTCTGTCGTGAAGCTGATGATGGCAATTCCTGATCTGTGGTTCACGGCTCAACTAGTCTGAGACACTCTGATGTTCTATCTCTCTATCCTGTTCTGTTGGTCCTTCTGTTCACTAACCCCAACCAGTCACCGCAGATGGCTGCCACCTCTGAACCTGGTTCTGCTGGAGATTTCTTCCCACCGTCGCTAAATGCTTGTTCATGTGGATCTTGTTGGGTTTTTATCTTTCTTATTATGAATTTTATATTTTGATAAGCACATTGAGATGACTTTGTTGTAATTTGCGCTATACAAATAAAGTTGAATTTTACACACACACACGCACACGCGCTAATCGTCTGTATTAAATAAATAGTGCTGCTGATGTATGTGTTTCAACAACATTGGGGGCCCCTACACTCAACAGCGCTAGCGAGAACCCTGGTAATAATTCCTGTATACAAACAGTGATAATATAATCTTTTTATTAAAACAACAGCAATATCTGGTTAAATTTCTGTTTTGTTAATAAATATTTTGGGAAATGTACAAATGTAAATACTTGCCTCGTCTCCATTTTCTGCTTTCACTACTTGCTGAGCCTTCATCACTTGGGTCGAAGCAATTGCAGAGGCAAGAGCCTAAATACAAAAATACTTTATTATTTCCTCTCATCATTGCTGTGGTGCTTCTACATTTATATAAAACCTTCCTGTCACCATAGTTTAACAAATAAACACAAATAAACACGATGCTGGAGCTCTCAGTCTGCTTGTGGCTTTTTAATAAATTCTAAATGTATACGAATTTTGGCACCAGAATGTATACAGTAGAATTTCAGGTTAAGGTTTTAAATGTAGCTCAACCACAAACTAAAGGATTACAAATCAATAAATCACATCAATAATGGAAAACTAAACTAAAATAAGGTGATCATACATACGGTTTTTTAATTGATAAAACTATTTTCGAAGGAAAACAGTACATTCAAAGCAATAATCATCAAAGCCTTCTCATTCCAATGTGATCACAGAGCTAATGATAAACGTTAGGATAAAGACTGCAGAAGAAATGTAATGCTGACTATATTAGAAATGTTGCACAAAGCTTTACCTCGGCCTTCAGGTCTGAGCGGATGCGAACGATGCATCTTTTGACGGCCATCTGGAAAGTGAAGCTGATCACTCCTCTAATCTTTAAGAGAGCTTCCTCACACAGACTCCTCCGACTCTAGCCGGGAGAAATCAGCATAAATTAGAAAAAAAACACCTGAACTGTCTACATTTAAAAACAAACAAACAAAAAATAACTATAACTAGACCTTTTTTCCCAACAACCCAACACTTCATCAGTGATGCACTTCCTGCTGCTAATCCATGCAGTGTAATCAAATGCCCACTCACCCAACTCTAAGGGTCCTGTTTTTAAGCCCTAAAGCATTCCCATCAATGGATGACTAAGGCCTCCGATTTTCCGTGATAGTGGAAAACGGAAAATCAAAAAATGTAGAATTTTAACTTAACGGACCTCACCTGGAAGTGATTGACGGCAATGGCTGCTGTGTTGAAAGCTGCACATTTCTCTGCAGCGCGTGTGTGAGAGAGAACCAATGGAGGAGATTAGAGTCTCACACACGCACGCGCACACACACACACGTCGATCAGGTGGGCTTCACTATTGATCACCGTCTACGTGACATGCGTGCAGGTATGTGAGTGTTGAGTGAATAACGAACCACCATTTAGTCCGGTTACAGTCTGTGTCACGACACCCGTCCATAGGGTGGTAGTGACTGTAGTGTTACGCTCTGAGTCAGATCTAAGTGTTTACATGTTACGCCCCCCCCCCCCCCCCCCCCCCCCCCACACACACACACACACACACACAAAACAAAGACAACAACAAAAATATGAAAATGACTCAAACTACACAAAACTAAATATTTATACAAAAAATACACAAAAGACAACAGAAATGCAAAAAACTACACTAAAAAAAAATGACTCCAGAATCACACTACAAATGCAACAAAAAACAATAATTATATAAAAAATTCATAAATGACGTAAAACAAAAAAAACTACAAAAATATACAAAAAGGCTCCAAAAACACACAAAATGACTCCATAAAACATATATTACAGAAAAATACACCAAATGACAACAAAAATATAAAAATGACTTAAAACACACTAAACTAAATATCTATACAAAAAAATACACTAAAATGACAACAGAAATGCACAAAAATGCACTAAAAAAGGCACAAAAATACACAAAAAGACTCCAGAATCACACTACAATGGCAACAAAACACTATAATTATACAAAAAATGCACAAAAATACAACGTTGTTTATTAATGTATTATAGTTACTGGATTGTCATTATGTTTTGTTATTGCTAATATTATTATTGTTTAATTTTACTACTACTGTATGTTATTGCCATTATATTCTCATATTCTTTTTTATAATTTTATATTATAGTTAATAGTATTTTCATTGTATTATTAGTATTGCTATATCATCATTATATTATTTTATTATTATTTAATATTGTTTATTAATATTAGTTTTTTTCATCAAATTATAGTTACTGGATTCTTATTTTTAACTTCTTTAGAAATTATGTTTCAAAACGTTTATTTTGATTTTGAAATCAACACAAATTAGACCAAACGAGACATGAGAGAGAGGAGCGTCTAGAATAGATAGAATAGTACGTAGTGTGCTATTACTACTAAGAACCAACCCACTAACACTCTAACCTCTAACATGGTGTGATGGTGGGAATCCAGCTGCAAAAGGACTCACTCAGTGTTTTCCTGTGTGCCAGTCCCAAGCCTGGATAAATGGAAATGATATGTGATTAAAGGAACCAGAGGTGGAATCTACTGGTGCTCCTCGTTTTTTGTGATCAACTTCCGTGTGTGTTAACGGCTGCCGTTAGCGGCTAGCAGTATTATAATGTGCACAAAAAATATTTTAACTGCCCTCAAAAAAGCTGTAGTTGTTTTTGCAAAAGTGTCAAATGGTAGAAGTTCTAACGTCTATTGTTCCTCATTCTAGCCTCACAGAAGATAGTCACCAGATTATCTGGATACTATTTGGGCCGTGACACTGTTCGGTAAAGTTGGCAAATACTCACAGATTCAGACTTCTAGCATCAATAACTATTTAACGAGACACAAATTACACCTCTTTACCATCAGTGTGAGGCGGACAACATGCTACAAGATCATTTTATCAGTTTATCAAACGTAGCAAAGTTAAAGTCCACCCATTCTTTTAAAAAAGAAGAACACTGCTTGCCTGGTTTTTGATTTTTCTGTATTTCTGTTTTGGTTTTAAATAAGTAAAACGAAATAACCACATCATTCATTTGATATTTTGATTCGGTTTTAAAACGGAATAACCAAAGAACCAAGGGTACACAGATTACTAAACCCTCACTGACATGTTTTGAGAAAATATCACACATTTCCATGATTTTTTTTGCCATAACATGGGTGGTCTATGGTTAACTTTAGCAAGGGTAGCAGACAGTTGATATAGAAGAAGTTTTTTATTAACCTCATTTAGCATGTTTGGCACCATTTTGAAACGTTTAATAGCCTGTAATGACATTTGATTAGAGAAAGTCGATGAAGCGGAAACAAAACAAAAATGTGTGATCTGACACAGAGATGACACGTGTGCACTCTAAGAAGAAGAACTTAAACAGAACTTCAGAGGCTCTAGATCAGTGGTTCTCTACTCTTACTTTTGAATCCAAGTACCCCCTTATGTCCGACTACAACATTTTGCTCAGTATTCTGTGAAAAAACAACTATAGAACACAATGATGGAATGAATGAGTGATAACACACATTTTAAAGAATCTCATTTTATAAATAAGTGGAACGAAACAGTTTAGTGCCTCCTGAATAGATATATTTCTATAGTTTTTATTATTTATGATCATCTCCCTCCTGATGTGGGAACAAGACTGATCCTGTTTTTTTATTTAATTTTGTGTGTTTTGTTGTTGTTTTTCTGTTCCTTTTATTGTTCAGTATATTTTCTCTTATTGTTGTTGTTTTTGTGTTGGTGATATTTCATTTATTCTCTTTCAGTGTGTGTGTTTTTGGTTGTCATTTGGTTGTTTCTTATGTTGTTTTGTATGCTTCTCTGTTATTTTTTGTGTATTTTGTAATGATCTTGTGAGTTTTTCTCTCATTTAGTGTGTCTTTGGTGTCATTTTTTGTATTTTGTTGTTGTTTGCCTGTTCTTTTTATTATTCGGTATATTTTTCTCTTATTTCGTGTGTTTTTCTTGTCTTTTATGAGTTGCTGGTAATATTTAATATGATTATAATTTTTAACTGAAAAAATAAACATTGTAAAACCCCAATATTAATGTTTTTATTTGTTAATTTTCCTATTTGAGAAACACTGCTCTAGATAACATCTAGTCTAGTGTATTATAAGATAATATTATTTCACCCATAAAAGGGGAACTTTAGTTGTTACAGCAACAATAAATATACAGGAGTTAGATATAAAGAAAAAGCTCTATTATCTTAGAGTTAATCAGGAATACATTACGAAATGAGGAAAGGCCCCAGCACTGGGGCTTCCAGCTTACTGAGTCATCCAGTCCATCAATTTGGAGAGTGATCGTCTTGGCTCTCTTATTAGTTGAGCCCAAGAAGAACTGGGCCCTCCGGCGGTTACGAACAGTCTCCTCTGCTGACCCAGAGTCAGCAGCGTTTATCACCTGAAGAAGCTCGTAGATCTCTGACGCCAACAGCTTTGTCTCCCCAGGAGTTGTTGACCTGGTGACCAGAAGGAAAAGGAAGCAGAGATACTTTTTAGAATAGCTTTGGTTTGATCTTGATAGCTTGTTCAAAAAGTGAATTACACTTTACTTTATAACAGGGTTGGGGTCAATTACCCTTTTTTAGTTACAATGTTTTCAATTACCCATGTTCAATTACAATTCAATTATGATTACAGTTACCATTTTGCATTTTTTCCAATTACAATTATTTTCATCCTCAGAAAGTCAATTACAAGTTTGTTCTTAATTACTAAAGTTAAATTACATTTAATCACAATTACTGAGTCTGAAATAAATAACCTAATAAAAGTGTTAGCATCTCTTATGATAAAGGGTCCTAAATCAGCTGTAAAATACACTAAAAACAAATATCTATCATCTAATTTATTTCCTATCTATTGGTTGCCTTGTTAGGCTTCATAATCAATGAAAATATAGGTTAAAATATTTTTGGTGTGGGCGTCTGAGCTTCTTTTGTGTCAGTTTACCCCTTAATTTCAATTTGATTTTAATGATAAAATGTGGGAACGCTTGAACATATTTGAATAATTGTTAACTACATATGTGTAAAACTGTACATAGAACTGTAACATGGTCCCCAGTTTAGTTTTAAATTATAATTAAACATTTTTATAGAATTTTCATGCCAATTACAATTACGAAGTCAATTATCTAAACTCAATTACAATTTAATTACGGTTACCACAGCAACAGATTTTAAAAATTACGATTACAATTCTGATTACGCCATCATTGTAATGAATTATCAATTATGTGATTACAATTATAATTGACCCCAACCCTGCTTCATAACATAAGTGCTGTTCATATTGCACTCCTTTATCTGTAATGTTACATTTCTATCCTCACCTCACATGAATCATGAAAAAACTAATGACCTAGAAACTTTCCTAAATCTGATTTTAAGATTAAAAAAAAAAATCTAAACTATTCTTTGTACTTGTATCACAACAAATAAATAGATAGTGTGTTTACATGAGCATTGAACTCACTTCTGCACCACATTCTGAAGGCTCAGCATCATCCCAAGCTCCTCCTTTAGCTTCTCTCGGTTTGCTCGGCATTCTGCCAAGTACCTTATAGCCTGTAATGATATTTATTCAACAAATCAAATGAGGGCTGCGTCTGAATAGTCCCTCCTATCTCCTTTCCTATCCACTATTCTTTAACCCTATGGATGACATTACAGGGTTAAGGAAAAGTATTAGGAGAGGAGTTAGGAAAAGGCCATCACATTGTTTTGACAATGAGACACACTTTCATTAAATGACGTAATAAATCGACAGCGGCAAAGGTTAGTGACGTCTGCCGTGGTGAAAAAACGAAAATGGAAAAAAGCACATTTCTACCACTTTCCCCTGATATAATCTAAAAAATCACAAGGTTTGAATGTAAATCAAAATAAAAGAGGCTACGAGGAACAAAAGGTAAACTAAAAGAACATCACATTGAGAATGGTTGCTCACGCTTACCTTCTACTCAAAAATATGAATTATGTTGAATAAATGTGTCTGATCCCTTTTTCTTGAACCACACAGTGCTCTGTTTTATGTCAGTTATAATCTGATTGTATGGTTTACAAATAAGATATTGGTTTTAGATTATCTAAAGTTGTTCCAGTCATATTATTGCAATGATAATTTACATAATCTGTGTGAGTTTCCGTGAAGGCTTGGATGTGTGCATCCTTTAAATGTTGTCACCGCAAGGAATTGTGGGTCAGCATTATCTTGTCTCCTTTGGTAAATGATGCATCAGTGATTCCAAGGCTAAAGGAGGTTATAAAGGAAGCACTGAGCCTCCTTTCCTCAGCTTAAAGAGAATTGGAATGCCTCTTATCGTGGCCACCACTTAAACACTTCCGGGATCAAGGAAAAGTGGATAGGAAAGGAAATAGGAGGGACTTTTCGGACACAGCCAGGGTTTTTCAAACAATGGCATTAAATGTCAGGATGCAGCTCACCAACAAAGCAGAGTAGACCACCTGAGGGTTGGGGTGGTCCAGAAACAGGATGAGTCCTGGCAGGCAGCCCTGATCCTGGACAATGGCTGTGCGGTTCATAGGATCGGCAGCAAGATCCCTGAGTTGGTTGACCACGACGAGAGCATCAGGCTCGGCGCTCATGATGGCAGACTGTCACTCACCCATGCAACACATCAACTGTGGACAATGGTGAAAAAAGCTCATTGTTTTTCATGTGGCCCTGCTGGAACGGTCTCAAATTGCTTTTTTATTTTAAAGCAGAGGTGGTAAAAGTACTAGTCTTCAGTACTGAAGTAAAAGTGTATATATATATAGAGTCAAGCCCAAAATTATTCATACCCCTGGCATATTTTGACTTAGTTACTTTTATTCAACCAGCAAGTTTTTTCTTGATTGAAAATGACACAGGTGTCTCCCAGAAGATAATAAGACAATGTACAAGAGACCCTTATCAATAATTAATAGAAAAGCCTATATTGGCTATTACAGCAATCAAACGCTTCTTACAATTGTTGAGCAGCTTTTTGCTGGTGTCCACTGGTTTTTTTTGCCCATTCATCTTTAGTGATGAGTTCCAACTCTTTCAGGTTGGAGGGTCTCCTTGCCTGATCTTCAGCACCTGCCACAGATTTTCAATTGGATTCAAGTCAGGACTCTGGCTGGGCCACTGCAACACATTGATGTTTTTGTCTGCTAACCATTTCTTCACCACTCGCTGTATGTTTTGGGT
The DNA here is from genome assembly GCF_900634775.1 of Gouania willdenowi. NCBI lineage: Eukaryota > Metazoa > Chordata > Actinopteri > Blenniiformes > Gobiesocidae > Gouania > Gouania willdenowi. The sequence goes on from NC_041060.1 coordinate 32,293,040, forward strand.
CATTGTCATGCTGAAATGTCCACTGGTGCCCAAGGCCAAATTTCTGCAGAGAGCTGCTGTTTTACACCTGTTGAGTTGATTAAACAGCTATTTCCAATGAATCAGGGTAATTAGGATGCTTTAGAACAGCTTGGACTGCTTGGAATGGTGTAGAACTTTGGATTTTCTCATACACTGACAATTTGCAAAGGGTATGAATAATTTTGGACATGCCACTTTTTGTTCAAATGTAAATAAAAGCTAGGATTTTTTTTCAAAATCAAAGTCTGTAAAGGATTTTGACAAAGGATTAGTCAAAAAGTACACAGTAAAACTACTAAATATTATGCATGCACGTAGTCTAGGACGTACTAAGTTCAGTGAAATATGAATCATGGACTACTTATAGAAAGTCAAAATATGCCAGGGGTATGAATAATTTTGGGCTTGACTGTATATATATATATATATATATATATATATATATAGGTTATAACCCAATATCCCAACAATTTTTAGGGTTAGGGACGAGTTAGGGTTAGGTTTAGGATAAGGGCTAGTCTTAAGGTGCGTTCACACCGAAACGACCGCAGCGCTGCAGTAGCTTCCATCGCCCCTGATGAGTCGCTTGCACATAGTGGTGCTTTTTGGTCACTCCATCACTTCATTGCTCCAGTGACGCAATCACCAGTGAACAATGCATGTGTGTGTGTGTATGTGTGTGGGTGTTGAGCCGGTGACAGGGTAGAGAGAAAGAGAGAGAGGGTTGATCACTTATTTTCCTTCTTGTTCCACTTTTACGGTTTAAATGATCAACTTACGGAGATATTAAATGTTGAGTTCACTCAGAATGTGTTATGATCAGTAGTTACTGTGGTTTTCAAGAAGTTAAATGCTTTAATTTTGCCCCAATAAATTGAGGAAGCTGTACAGCCTCCGCTGCAGCCGTCCGCTCTACACACAGTGAAGGACGAGTCGCTTAAGTCGCTTAAAAAGTTCAGATTTTTCAAATTACACATCACGTCACTTTAGGGGGGATTACTTGAGGTCGCGTCAATTACATTGATTTTAATGTAATCGAGTTGCTTCAGTCGCGTTCGGCGTGAACGCCCCTTTAGTCACGCAACCTAAACTGGCCAATGATTGACCTATCACGTGACCTAAACTGGCCAAATAGGGGCGCTGCGTACGGATAGAATGACGGTATATTGATAATACGTACGGATAGCCACTACCAATAAAAAATGAGTCTGGTAAAAGTAAAAGTATTGAAGTAAAAAAGTACATGCTACTAAATATACTTTAGTAAAAAAGTAAAAAGTAAAATAAATTTCCCTTCAATAATACGACTGGGTTTTTAAACCAGCAAATTCCATATCTTTTATTTTTATAAGAACTCGTAGAATACTGGCATACTGGTTATATATGTTACCTTTGAACACCAGGAGAATTTAGCACTCATAATAACTACAATTTGTAACTAAAATGTTTTAAGCAATTCAACCTAGAGCAGCTTTCAAGTTTAACATTTTTAAAAACTTGAAAATGTTAACTATAAAACTTAGGGACCTGCGTAACAAAAAAAAAACCTCAAACTACCTTTTGCGTTTTTTTACGTCATGACGTCATCTAAGAACGTCTTAAAAGTAATGAGTAAGGATGCACCAAGATGAAAATTTGTGGCTGAAGCTGAATAAAATATAAACGCTTGGCCGAATACTGAGTGCGGTAGTTTTCACATTTTTTTTTTTTTTTTTTTTAAATAGTGCATAGATAGCCTAGAATACATTTTTAAACATGTTTTTTTGATTTATTATTACCATCACCAGCCCTCCCTAAGGAAGGGTAAGAAACACTTTATTAAAGGGAGAATATAAAAAGAGAGGGCAGTGTTACACCTGGGTGAGGGGGGGGGAGGGGGAGCAGGAGAGACTAATGGTTGAAAATAGAAGGGTATTTGGGATCAACGTGTCTAAAGTTAAGCCCACTACGAGTTTTATCCCACAGTCCAAGATATGCCAGTGCATCGTAGACTGATGGAAGTGCAAGAACCGCAACTGCAAACCCAAGCGCTGCCCAGGACCCAAAGATACAGCCAGGCTAGCAGAAAGAGCGGGGGCCAGGGATCCCAGGCAACCCCCCATGACCGAGCAGCCCTCCAGACGCCCCCAAGACACCAAGCCGAGAGGCAGCCACTGCCCCCCACAAAAACATGTTTTTTTAAAATATTCCAGTAGCCTTTGGTTTTCAAAAAAGCACAATAAAGTTTTTCATCTATATTAGCCCTTCAAACAAAACAAAACATGCATTCCAAAAAAACCTAAAGTGCATTAAAGTGGATAAACCCACGACAAATTAATTATTTTCCGTTTGGCACAAGTCTGCTTAGCCACAGTAGATAGGCTAATAATAAAATCTGTTTTATTTTTTTCCAAAAATGACTCAGAAAGATCAGGAGAAACTGGTCCATGCTTTTATCTCCAGCAAACTGGACTATTGTAATGGTTTTCTGACAGGAATCCCCCAAAAGAGCATCAAAAAGCTACAACTGGTTCAGAACGCTGCAGCTCGGGTCTTAATCAGAAGAAAGAGGTCAGAATACATTACTCCAGTTTTAAAGTCTTTCCACTGGCTCCCAGTCAGCCTTAGAATAGACTTTATAGTGACTTTAGCAATACCTAACAAAAAAAAAAAAGGTGACCTGGGACGCTCTGTCGGTGCGCCTGGGGGCTGGCGGTGCGGAATGCAGCGTCCCCTCGTTGCCCTGGGCGGCCGATGGTGTGGTCGTTGTCCCTGGGCGGGCTGCTCCTGGTGCTGCTTCTATTCTGGGTCCTTCTGGCCTGGGGTCCGGTTCCTGCTGGCTCTGGGCCCGCCGACTGCCCATTCGGCGCGGCTCTGGCTGTCTGCTGTGCGTGGGCCTTGACCCCTCTGTTGGGGTCTCAGGCGGGGGGCTCTCCGGGCCTTCCCCTTGGGGGGTTGGGTGCGGGAATGGGGGTGTGTGTGGGGGGGGGGGCGTTGGCTGCCTCTCGGCTTGTTGTCTTAGGGGCGTCTGGAGGGCTGCTGACTTGAACTGTGGGATAAAACTCGTAGTGGGCTTAACTTTAGACACGTTGATCCCAAATACCTGTTTTAGGTATTACCACTCACCCCTTCCCTCTGTCCACAGCCAACACCATTATAGCTAAGCCTCACGCCTACAACTTCACATCTCACTCTCACTTTACAATAATCAACTCTTCCCCACCCTTCCATTTTCTACCTTGAATCTCTCCTCCCTGCTCCTGTCCCCCCCACCCCCTCACCCAGGTGTAACACTGCCCTCTCTTTTTATATTCTCCCTTTAATAAAGTGTTTCTTACCCTTCCTTAGGGAAGGCTGGAGATGGTCACAATTATACAATAAAATAAACTATTTTATTTAATTGCAATAACAAAACATGCTTAAAAAGATTACACTTCTTGTAGTGTTGACCTTAGACAGCATGTGCTGACAAAGTAAAAAATTTAAAAAAACTAAAGTTCTGCTGCTGGTGTATAAATGTGTGAATGGGTTTGGTCCAGAAAATGTTAGCTGCAAAGAAGTGGAACAAACTGCCAGCATTTTTAAATTAAAGTTAAAGGCACTTTTTTTCTCTACTGCGTATAATTGAGAGGGAGATTTTTGGTCATGTTGTTGATGTAATGTGTTTGTTGATGATTTTAAATGTTTGTTGTTTGATTTTATTCATTTATTTATATTTCCCCCAACTTTAATTTTCTTACAGATTTTAGGCTGTTGAATGTTTTCTGTCGCACTTTTTGATCATGTAAAGCACATTGAGTTGCCTTGTGTATGAAATGTTCTCTACAAATACATTTGATTTGCCTTGCCTATATATATATATATTAGTGGAGTGTATTGCCAGGCATCTGGTGATATGATTCATATCCCGATGCACAGGTCACGATACGATACATTCCAGTATTAAAGTATAAGGCGATCATTGCGATTCTTTTATATATATATATATATATATATATATATATATATATATATATATATATACAGTATATACAACATAAGAATCAACTAATCTGTAAATATGTACACCTTCATGAGAGCATTATGTATGAAATATATTTTATTGGCATATTTTACACTCAAAAGATTGGCTTTAACATGCCAAGTGCCAACAACTTAAAGGGGACATATCATGGTTTTAAATCCTTCCTTTTTACATATAAATCATACAGTTGTGGTCTATATAAAGCAGAACTGCACTGCTTGGGTCTGAATTCCTCATTATTATAGCTCCACCCCTTTTCTGATGTGCTTCTGAGAACAACTCCTTTTGGTGCGGCCTCTTTAAATGCAAATGAGACACTTCATACCTCGCCCCCTCTCGGTTCAACTCCACCCTGCTCGGTCATTTTTGTAGTTTGATAGAAGAGATACGGCTATGTAGCGGCGCATAAACTTTTTATTCAGAGGTTATTTACAAAATGTCAACAACAGAAGACTTGTCCATCCAGCCTTACATGTTTGAGCCAGAGTCTGACCCAGCGGAGCGAGATGAAAATGAAGATGATGAACCTGCAGAACCCTAACAAGTGAGCTAACACAAGCACCGAGCTAACGCTAGCGCCAAGCTAACGTCACAAAATGCATTTTAATACAGTCTTTTTGGAGACAAAAACGGCAAAATGAACTGACTAATGAAAACTTTAGACTTAAATGAAATCACGTAGGCCATATCATCAAGGATCTAAAACGAGCACACAGCGCTAACATATGAAGTCTGAAGACGGTGCAACTGCTAATGCTAACAAAACAATAACAGGGACGTCTTATCACACTTTTTAGCGTTATTTACAGCTTACCGAAGTGCTATGTTCGTCGTCTCCAAAGATAGAAGGAATTGAACCCTCAATCCTTCTTTATACTGGTGGAGGTTGCTGAAGCAGTCAACCTTGAAGTGCTGCGCGAACACAAAAATGACCTTACCCACAGATGTGGGTACATTTCCATAAAAATAAAACTCAACCAGGCACTTCGAAAAGGTTCTGAGAGACGGTGTAATGAAGCGTGTGGGTTACTACATCCAACAACTGAACATTTTGACTTATCCTCTCGTAACTTCGGCATCCTTGAGCTTGGACTACAAAATCACAGCGAGAAATAAAAATGGCGGATTGCTCGAAGTGTTGGGCCTGGAGTCGATGTACTAATTTGGCAGTTCTGCTGCAAATACTGTGATGTAATAGTTCAAAAAATGTAATAGAGAATAGAAAAATCGAAACAAATTGAAAAATATGAGCAAAACAGAATATAAAGATAACTACGGAGCACCTGAAGAGACTAATTTCATTTTTTCTGTACTTCTAAGCACTCTAAATATACAACAAAATGCATTTAAGGGCTAAAAAAGTAGATTTAGCATGATATGTCCCCTTTAAAATAAAATAAAAAACAATACAATACAATCTGCCTGTGACTTTTAACATGACTTTAGTGCAACTGAATTGAGAAGTACAACAAATACATGCAGAAAGTTAGTATCTTTCTAGATTTGTATGAATTTTTTTTTTCTATATGGATGCATTTTTAATCGATCCGAGAATCACGCGACGCAATATCGCCAAATCGATTTTTTAACACACACACACACATATACATATATATATATATATATATATATATATACATATATATATATATACATATATATATATATATACATATATATATATATATATATACATATATATATATATATATACATATATATATATATATATATATACATATATATATATATATATATACATATATATATATATATGTTGCCTAGCCACAGTTCATGGTTTTTGTGTGTTCTGTTAACAGAACCCAAGTTCTTTGAACTTCCTCCTGCTCCTTTTGAGCACAATTGTTTTAGTTTTGTTATTATGTCAAATAAGTTTGTAATATGCTGCTCAAATAAATAAGCAAATGAAAAAAAAAAAATCGTGTGCAACTAACAAACGTGTATTTTCCTGTCATATCAACACATAATAAACACTATGAGGTGACAAAAGTGACGCTGAAAGAAACAACAATGTTAACGCTAACCTCTGACGGTCCCCGGCACGAGCTGCTGACGTCGGCTGGCCAATCAGCGTCTCTCCATCCTCCCACACCGGAAACGGCATCAACCTCGTCGCGTTGGCAGTTGAACAGCTTCTCTCTTTTCTGCTCTGTCACATTAAGCACCTCACCGTGTCAAGCACTCAACTCTTTGTGACACACACGCAACACGGCAACGTATCAACATCAGTGAGTGTGATTGGACGATGAATACCCATGTGACTGTTTCTTCTTCTTCCTTTTTTAATGGCGGATGGCAACCATAGTTAAGGTGCATTACCGTCACCTACTATACAGGAGTGTGAAACCATATGGGGTGCTGCCAAGTGTAAAAATGTTATATCTAAATGTTAATTCTATACCTAAATTTTAAATCTAAATCTAAATGTTATATGTTATATCTAAATGTTAAATCTAAGTCTAAATGTTAAATCTGTAGTGTTATCCAGAATGTTGTTACATGTGTTACCACTTGGGGCAGACCATGCATAGAGTGTGAGTGTGTACTGCATGAAAGGACAGGAGTGAAGAAGGTATGTGTGGCAGCCATCATAATAAAGAGGCTCCGTGTTCACCCAAAGCAGCGGTCTTTATTTGTAAAAGAACCCAACACAACAAAATCTTATATATAAATGTTAAATCTAAATGTTAAATGTTCAATCTAAATCTAAATGTTAAATCTAAATGTTTAAGTCTAAATCTAAATGTTTAAGTCTAAATCTAAATATTATATATCATATCTAAATGCTTAATCTTATATCTAAATGTTAAATGTTAAATCTAAATGTTAAATGTGTTGGGAGTTTACTGTGAAGTGCAGCTCTTACACCTGCCATGACCGCTCAATCTCTGCCGCACAGAGAGAACCAGCCATACATATCACCCAGGCAAGCATCGGTGAAGAGGTGGGTGGGAGCGGTTTTGTGTGTCTCTGCTTGTGGGTTGAGGTTACAAGGGACGGGGTCAATTAGTATATGTGCGAAACATTTAAGTTCAACATTTAGATTTAGATTTACCATTTAACATTTAGATTTAGATTTAAGATTTAGATTTAACATTTAGATTTAACATTTAGATATAATATGGGTCCCCCCAGAACAGCTGGAGGAGGTGTGCATGGATCGGGAGGTCTGGGCATCTCTGCTGAGACTGCTGCCTCCACGACCCGGCCCCGGATAAAAGCAGAAGAAGATGGATGGATATAATATTAAGCATTTAGGTATGATATATAACATTTAGATTTAGATCTAAACATTTAGATTTAACATTTAGATTTAACATTTAGATTTAACATTTATATATATAAGATTTAACATTTAGATATAACATATAACATTTAGATTTCGATTTAAAATTTAGATATAGATTTAACATTTAGATATAACATATACCATTTAGATTTAATGCTTTTTTTTACCTCTATATATGTGGTAAATGTTGTGTTAAATGTAGGATAATGTGCTAAATATGAGAAAAGTGAGATAAATAATGAAAATGTGTTAGCTAAAACTTTTATACTAAATGTTTACGTTTGGCACCCCATAGAACCAGAGCTTCTGGGCTACATATTTCTAAATTCTCTTATACAATCCGGTTTCTCTTAACAACTCAAACAAGGCTTTACATGTATTCCTGTCATTATTAAGAATGTTTTTAAGTGTAAATTTCATCACTCCACTTCTCCAAAGCTCTTTCTCTACTGATTTTTATAGCTCACAGTTACAAATTGCATGTTCTACACCAGAGGTAGACAACTTTTATCACAGCGGGGCCACAAAAATGTGTTTGTTTGATCGGAGGGCCACAGGTTCAACATTCCTGTGAAGGTTAACGCAGGTGGGAAAAAAAGTTTTTATGGTAATTTTGTGTTTTTTTTTTCTGTCATTCTGTGTATGTTTGTTGTTGTCTTGCTCATTGTGAGGCATTTTGTGCATTTCTATTGTCCATTAGTCTATTTTTCCTATAAAATATGTTTTCTGGATCCATTTATTTCCGTTTATTTCTGCTATCATTTTGCGTTTTTTGAAGTAATTTGTGTTTTTCTATTGTCGTTTTGCTTGTTAGTACTGTGGGTTTGCAGAGTCATTTTTCATGTTTTTCTTGTCTTTTTGTGTATTTTTGTTGTCGATTTCTGTAATTTTGTGTATTACTGTTGTCATTTTGTTCATTTTACTGCAGTGTTTTAATACTATGTATTCTTGTTTTTGTTTTGTGTATTTTTCTGTCATTTTGTACATTTACTTTGGGGGCCGCATAAAATTAGGCCGAGTGCCGCATGTGGTCCCCGGGCCACCAGTTGCCTATGTCTGTTCGACACCCTCTTCCTCTACCCCACATTCACACATACTGGTAACATGTTTTCCAATTAATTGCAACAGTTTATTTAATCCTCCATGTCTTACTCTTCCCAATACAATCTGCTCTCTTTTGTTTCCCTGTAATATTGATATTTTTCCCACTCTCTTTTGAATAGCACGTGACTGTCGGTCGGTCTATCCTTCATCCCATAACTTCTGCCATTCACCAATCATTTTATTTTTGATCATAGCTTTAGCTTCACATTTACTGAAGTCTAACATTGACTTGTCTCAGGGCCAGCGTGGCTAAAGTATCAACAACTTCATTTTCCTCAGTTCCCCAGTGTGCTGGGACCTATAGAAGCCTAAAAGAGCCATAAATAAATAAATAAAAACAACATTTTGAAATAATACCATTTTGATGAATAACAGACAAATATATAATATGGCCATTGAATTGTTAAATAAGGTAATATTTTTATGAAATACGTTTTGTTATTCTTAAATATCTATTTCCACAATGGTCTTTTTTATTTCATAATCTCCTTTTTTACAATGGCCTTTTTTTATTTCATAATGTTGTTTTCCACAATGGCCTTTTTATTTCATAATGTCGTTTATAACAATGGCCTTTTTTTTTAATTTCATAATGTCGTTTTCCATAATGTGGCCTTTTTATTTCATAATGTCGTTTTTCAGCAGAATGACTTTGGTCTGTCAATCAAAGAACATAAGGCAGAGCCACTGATGTGATTGGCTGATCCTTTACACAGACATGAGCAGCAGCACTTACAGTATCAATTCATGGAGACTTATCACTAATGCTGATCAAGCTCCTGTGTATCTTAGAGACCTGTTAGTGCCCTATCGTCCGGGCAGAACACTCCGCTCTCAGTCTGCTGGTCTCCTGGAAGTTCCTAAAGTATCTAGAAGTAAAACAGGAGCATTCAGCTACCAAGCGCCTCGCCTTTGGAACCAGCTCCCAGTCTTAGTACAGGAGGCTGCTACCACCTTTAAAAGTAAACTCAAAACCTACCTGTAGGAGCCATTTTGTGTTTATTGTTGGCATGATATTTAGTTGTGGATATGTCTTATATATTAGTTTCCACTAGGGACACCAAAGGGCACTGGGGTGTGTGCATATAAGGGCATTGGTGACAGGAAGGGGTGTAACAGGTAGGGGGAGCACATACAGTTCTCACCAGACAGGCTTTCATGGTGAAACTCAGCACTCAGACAAACAGCTGGAAAGGTGTATGTTGTTCTCCTTTTGACTTATCAAACATTACAAATAAACCCAACTCAACTACAATAACGGCTGGAACATCATTGATTGCATCTGCGTAAGACTTCACTCCTACCTGTGTGATAATGACAATCATTGGAACAGTGGAACAAAAACTGGAAAATTGCCATTACAATTAAGTGAGAACTACGCTCTATGAGTGAAACTTGTAACAATTCAAAGAAATAAGAAGAATGAGATGTTGACATGCGATTGTTTTGTTTCACATGCCTGGCGTCCATGCACAATCAACTAGAAATGACACTTGCCCTACACACAATTAACTGGAGGATTGGAAACCACCGGAGCACAAAAGACTGGGTATGTGCTATCATTAAGCTTTATTGGATAAGCTAAAGGAAGCGCTGCATTGGACAGCAGCTATGGTGGAGTCAGCTAACTGAAAGCTACAATGTGCAACACATCAGCTGTTTGAAACATTGCATCATCAAGGCAGGGGTTTTCAGTCACAAATGTCTGCTGTCAATTCCGACGTTCAGCCACAAGATGGCGACATTGATAAGGATCCCAAGAAGGAAAAACGAGTTATCAGACCCACTGCAAAGGGCATGATTTTATTTGTTGAAACATGTCAGAAGTCAAGAAACTTAAAATGTAAACAAGCTAAAAAGTCCATGGAAATGCTGAAAGAGCTCATGAAATTAAATAAAATGCAACTGTCGTCAAAAACAACTTGGAAGAATTAATAAAACTCTGTTATGAAGCCAAAGAAAAGCATGAGTCACTGATGAATTTACCACTGCCTGAAAATGAATGTGAAAAGCAAAATCAATGGTTTAAACACAAAATGGAAATATATGATGGCTTCATACAAGATGTAAAAATGTGGTTATCTGAAGTTGGACAGAAACCACACACCACTGCTGAAGGCTTAATTGCCACACAACAAGATGAGGTAATCTCAGATATTATTGAACCTGATGACAGTGTGTCAAACGCCTCAAAAGCTAAATCAAACCACAAGTCTATTTCTTCATCGCGTGTATCTTCAATTTCATCAAGTGTATTTTCAACTTCATCTGCCTGTATTAAAGCTCAGGCAGAAAAGGCTGCACTCATGGAACGAGCTGCTGCTTTGAGGAAAAGGCATGAACTTGAAGCCCTAGAGGAGCAGTTGAAAAGAAAAAAGGAACAACTGGAAATAGAGACTGAGCTGGCAGCAACCAATGCAAAAATCAATGTATTAAATGGGAGAGACGGTTCCAGAGTATCTGATGGGATGAACTCATATTTGAAAAAGGCAACTGCTCATAAGGAAGGATCAGCGAAGTTGAAAGCACCTGCAAGTGAACATTTTCCTGATCAAGTGCAACAAGGACAGGATATGTGGAAGGAAGCTGATTTTTTTACCCAGCAACAAGCAGTTAAACCAAAACGAACAACTCATGGACCATCAATTAAAGCTCATGATGGGACGCATGTAACCCAAAACTCCCTTCACAGGCATGAAGAACAGACTTATATGCAAGAAGGTTTACAAACATATGTTCACAATACACCGCCTGTATTTTAATCCTTACAACCAAAGTGATCTCTGTGACATAATTCAGAGACAAAATGACATTACCGCTCTTCTGGTTCAGCAAAATCTCTCTTCGACCCTGCCATCAAGAGATATCCCTGTTTGTGATGGAGATCCTCTGCTGTACGAAACTTTTATCAGGGCATTTGAGAGAGGAGTGGAACAAAAGACTCAGACCACAGTGATTGCTTGCATTTCCTAGGACAATACACAAAGGGGAATGCAAAAGACTTAGTCCACAGCTGCCAACATATGCCTCCAGCTCAAGGCTATCAAAGAGCAAAACATCTTCTCAAAGAACATTTTGGGAATGAATATAAAATCGCCACTGCATATATGGACAAAGCATTTGCCGGGTCAGCAATCAAATCGGAGGATTTAAAAACATTACAAGCATTCTCATTGTTTCTCAGAGGTTGTTGTAACGCAATGACACATCTCACCTATATGGAAGAAATGAATGTTGTTTCCAATATGAAGACCATACTTCTGAAACTGCCTTATAAGCTGAGAGACAAGTGGAGGAATAGAGCATGTCAACTACAAGACCAGCATGGACATCGAGCTACATTTTCTGACCTGGTAGACTTCATAGAGAGAGAAGTGAAGGTACTGTCAGATCCACTTTTTGGAAACATCCAGGATCCTAAGCCAGTTGTAACCGTGAAAAGCTCAACTTCATTTAAACCAAGAGGAAAGTCAGGACCAAGAGGAAGCAGTTTTGCAACAACGGCAACACCTATAGAACCACAAGAACAAGAAAATGTGACAACAAATGGAAAGGAAAGAAATGTATCAAACCCCAAATATCAATATTGTTTGTGTTGTAATAGGAGTGGTCACACATTGGTGCAGTGTCCACAGATGAAGAAGAAAATTCACAGAGAAAAAATAGACTTCCTAAAGGGAAAGGGAATCTGTTTTGGGTGTTTGAAAATAGGACACATGAGCAAAGACTGCAAGAGTCGATTGACGTGTGATGTGTGCAAGCAAAATCATCCAGAAATACTTCACATTGAACAAAAGTACAAAGTAAAGAAACTTGAACTTTCTGAAATGAATGAGAAACCAACTGCGGGCACTGCTGTTCTCTCACCTCATACATGTGGGCATATTGGGGCCGGTGCTGAAAATTGCATCTTCTCCATTGTACCAGTACAAGTAAAAAGCCAAAAAGGAGATACAGTGCTACAAACATACGCATTTTTGGATAATGGAAGTACATCTACGTTTTGCACAGAAAGCTTAATGAGAAGACTAAATATAACAGGAAAAAGAACCAATATTCTTTTGCAGACCATGAACCAAGTATCATCATATCTCAGGTTTGGAAATATCTAGTCTGGAAAAGGACAATTTCATTCTATTACCCGATGTGTTCACACATAAGACTATGCCTGTTTCCCAGCTCTGCATCCCCAGACAAAAAGACCTCATAAAATGGCCTCATTTGAAGGATATCAAAATTCACGAAATAGACTCTGGCATAGACCTTCCTTTTTGGGACAAATAATTCAAAGGTATCAGAACCTTGGGAGCTGGTCAACAGCAAAGGAGATGGACCATATGCAGCAAGGACCTTACTGGGGTGGGTCATCTACGGTCCGCTGAGAGGAGACAACATCATTAGAGATCCAAATGGTGCTGCTGCTGCTGCTGTCAATCGAATATCCATTGTGAACCTAGAGGAGTTGTTAATCAAACAGTACAATCATGACTTCAGTCAAAAACAAAAATTTAAAGAAGAACTCTCTGTACTAGAATCTGGTAAAAATTATGTCAAAAGATGCAGTAATTTGTACAAACTGGATCCTGTGCTGGATAATGGACTTTTAAGAGTAGGTGGTCGACTAAACAAACTAGTGATGCCTGAAGAGTCAAAGAATCCAATTATTCTCACAAAAGACCTTCACATATCCACACTGTTGTTGAGACACATTCATAAACAACTCGGACATGGGGGAAGAAATCATTTGCTGGCTCGCCTTCGCAAAAAATACTGGATTATCAAAGCAAACTCTGCTGCAAGAAAAGTCATAACAGACTGTGTGATATGTAAACGACAGCGAGGAAGAATTGGAGAACAAAAAATGGCAGATTTGCCCCTAGAGAGGATTCTGCCAGACAGGCCTCCATTCACAAATGTAGGAGTTGACTACTTTGGTCCTATAGAAATTAAAAGAGGACGGAGTCGCGTTAAAAGATATGGTGTAATCTTCACCTGCATGGCAAGCAGGGCAGTACACCTTGAAGTTGCGCATACACTTGACACAGATTCCTGCATCCATGCATTACGAAGATTCATCTGTCGAAGAGGTCAAGTTTCAACATTAAGATCAGACAATGGCACAAATTTTATTGGAGCAGAAAGAGAATTGAGGGAAGCACTAACTGGCTTGAACCAAGACAAAATCCATAGTGCTATGCTTCAGCGTGGGATAAGGTGGTACTTTAATCCCCCAGCAGGATCCCATCACGGCGGTGTTTGGGAAAGACTGATCCGAATGGTTCGACATGTGATGCGTTCCGTTCTGAATCAACAAGTTCTTGATGAGGAAGGACTGCAAACTTTCATTTGTGAAGTGGAAGCAATATTGAATGATAGACCCATAACCAAAATTTCAGATGATCCAATGGACCTGGAAGCACTTACTCCAAATCATCTTCTTCTGTTGAAAACCAAGCCACTACTACCACCTGGACTCTTCGTAAAGCAGGATCTATACATTAAACGCAGATGGAGGCAGGTGCAGTATATGGCAGATCTCTTCTGGAAACGGTGGATACAGGAATACTTGCCATTAATCCAAGAAAGACAACGATGGCCTAAGGAAAAAAGAATATTTCTTCCAGGTGACATTGTTGTGGTGGTTGATTCCACTCCCCCACGAGGTTCCTGGTTACTGGGCAGAATCCTGGAGACTAAACCAGATGCGCAAGGTCTGGTGCGCACAGTTAGAATACAGACAAAGAGCAACATATTGGAAAGACCAATAACAAAGATATGTCTGCTCCAAGAAAATACAACAGCAAGGACTGGTGGTAAAGACCAGATCCCAACAGGTGCTATGTTCTAGAACCTCTGGCCCTAAAAATGAAAAGACTAGATTTCATGCCACCACATACATATCTTGTTAAAAAAAAAAAAAAGGGAAAAAAAAGAGAAAGAAAATGTACTGTTTATTGCTCCTTTAACTTTTGTTGGTCTAATTGTTTATTTATTTACTTAAAACAATTAGGGGCCAGTGTGTAGGAGCCATTTTGTGTTTATTGTTGGCATGATATTTAGTTGTGGATATGTCTTATATATTAGTTTCCACTAGGGACACCAAAGGGCACTGGGGTGTGTGCATATAAGGGCATTGGTGACAGGAAGGGGTGTAACAGGTAGGGGGAGCACATACAGTTCTCACCAGACAGGCTTTCATGGTGAAACTCAGCACTCAGACAAACAGCTGGAAAGGTGTGTGTTGTTCTCCTTTTGACTTATCAAACATTACAAATAAAACCAACTCAACTACAATAACGGCTGGAACATCATTGATTGCATCTGCGTAAGACTTCACTCCTACCTGTGTGATAATGACAATCATTGGAACAGTGGAACAAAAACTGGAAAATTGCCATTACACTACCTATTAAACCTACTTACGGCATACAGTAATAGCGTTAACCTAACCACTAGGAACAAAGCTCTAAACCTAAAAATAGGAACTAAAAATTAAGATTATATAGTAGTGTGACAGGTGTTAGGGGAGGTGCACTAATTAAGAACACTACAAATAGTGACCTGCAGGAGGAACACAGGTATTCCAGCTACTGGGTTGTGGAATGTGGCAGGTGCTCTAATCAAGACTGCTGCAAATGGTGACCTGTAGGAAGAACACAGGTTGTTCAGCCATTGGTATGAGGACAGTGGAATAGGGCAGGTGCACACCTTATTCCACATGAGCATGCAGAAGGTGCAGGAAATTCTGTTAGGTGTGTATATGGTATGTTGTGTTGGTGTCTAGCACATGGCATTTACATCTTTATTATTTCAGATGTGCTTCCCTGCTTGTTCTCTGTTTGAGTAGAATACAGCTGGTTGTTGGTAGACTACCGACGGACCAGGTACTTTAAAGTTTGTTTGTAGTTGATCTTTTATTGATATGTTTTAATGTTTTTTTGTATTAAAGTGTTTTGTTATGGTTATTAATGTTTTCTTTGCAGAGCATCGGGGTCCATACGCTGCTCTTGCTGAGAATAATTTGTTTGTTTTGTTTATTAGTTAGGCTTTGTTCTAGTCCGTCCTGACACGTGAGCCGGTCAGGGGCAAATAGCTGGGTTTTGCCCGTGGGGCGGGCTAGTTCGTAATTTTTTCTTCTCTTTATTCATTTTTTGTTTTGCGTTTTATTTGAACTTGTGCTCCCCCCTTGTCACCAATACCCGGTAAGCTCTCAGTCAGGAATTCAGGTGGGGCCTTAAGGGTGTAAGTGTGCCGTGCATATTCACGTGTGTAAACTCTTTGAGAGGAATATTTGAATTGCAGTGTGTAATTGTTGTGAAACCATATCCCCCCACCCCCCCAATCCTGTTACCATAATTGAGAGTTGAACTGGGAGTCTGGTATGGTGAGGCTTATTAATCTTTATGAACTGGTTTTAATAATAAAGCTTCTATCTCCCTACCTATTTGACTGCTTCTTTTGTATTGCTAAATGCTTAAGCGGGTGTAACATTGCTTTATTTTATTTTTTAATTATTATTAATACTTTTATTCAGTTTACCTCCCATTGCTACCACTGTGTCGGTCAAAGAACGGCCATGACCGATGTCCAGGAAAACTAATCGAAATAGCTTTGATTGACAGACTGAAGTCATTCTGCTGAAAAAACGACATTATGAAATATAAAAGCCATTGTGGAAATAGATATTTAAGAATAATAAAACGTATTTCATAATAATATTACCTGATTTAACAATTTAATGGCCATATTATTTATTTGTCTATTTATCGAAATGGTATTTATTTCAAAACATTGTTTTTAATTTATTTAATTATGACTCTTTTGGGCTCCCATAGGGACCCACATGAACCTGTATCTAATTTTAAATTGCATAATCTAAACAGAGTTTAAAAAATGTCAGACATTACATATGACTGCTTCTTCTTCCTCAGCTTTTGATGCAATACCGCCACCATCTGCTCTGGTGTGTGAGTAAAATAATAAACTCCAAAGCAAATCTTAATTTACTAACTCATACCCATCAAACAGATCTCTTTAGACCTCGTTGGAGAACCTTAAGAAGGCCAACAGCACCCTCACCTGTGCTCTGTGTGTCACACACTCAGCACTGAGAAATCCATCCATTTTATGACCCTCTTATTCCTGGTTTTTCAGGGTCACGGGGGTCTGCTCGTGCCTATCTCCAGCTCTCAATGGGTGTTAGGTGGGGGTACACCCTGGGTAGGGTGCCAGTCCATCGTAGGGCAAGCACTGAGAAAATGAATCAAAATCAAACCAAACTAGAGCACTCAGAGAGCGCAAACCTCCACCAAACTCTGGATCAGTGATCCTGATCATGCTACCATGATAATTCACACTTTAAAGCAGTGGTAGGTAACTTCTATCACAGTGTTTGTTTGACCAAAGGGCCACATTATCAACATTTATGTCAGCATTCAGAGTAAAGGCCAATCTGTGCATTAACACAGGAAATAACTATGTGTGTTTTTCTGTCATTCTGTGTATGTTTGTTTAGTATGCTCTTTTCTGTTGTCATTTTGTGTATTCTTTTTCTAAAATGTATCTCTTTTGGAGTCGTACTGTGTATTTGTGTTGTAATTTTGTTTGTTTGTATTACTGTGGGTTTGTGGAGTAATTTTTTGGTGTTTTTCTTGTCTTTTTGTTTACTATTGTCATTTTCTGTAATTTTGTATGTTTTTGATTTAACAACACATGTTTAAAAAAACAGATTCATAGCAACATATGTGATATTTCTTTTCTGGTAAACATAAAATGTTAAATATGAAATCTAAATGATAAATTTTAAATGTAAATGTTAAATGTGAAATCTAATTCTGAATGCGAAATAGTACATCTAAATGTTAAATGGTCAATCTAAATCTAAACGTTAAATCTAAATCTAAACGTTCAATCTAAATGTTAAATCAAAAGGTCACAGGTGAAACTAAATATTTAGCTAATATGCAAATTCACCATTAAGTTTTAGATTTAGCATTTAACATTTAGATTATAACATTTAAATTTAATATTTAGCATTTAGATTTAAAGGGGACATATCATGCTAAATCCACATTTTTAGCCCTTAAATGCATTTTGTTGTATATTTAGAGTGTTTAGAAGTACAGAAAAAAAATCAAATTAGTCTCTTCAGGTGCTCCGTAGATATCTTTATATTCTGTTTTGGTCATATTTTTCAATCTGTTTCGATTTTTCTATTCTCTATTACGTTTTTTGAACTATTACATCACAGTATTTGCAGCGGAACTGCCAAATTAGTACATCAACTCCAGGTCCAACACTTCGAGCAATCCGCCATTTTTATTTCTCGCTTTTATTTTGTAGTCCAAGCTCCAGGATGCCGAAGTTAAGAGAGGATAAGTCAAAATGTTTGGTTGTTGGATGTAGTAACCCACACGCTTCATTACACCGTCTCTCAGCATCAGAACCTTTTCAAAGTGCCTGGTTGAGTTTTATTTTTCACAGAAATGTACCACATCTGTGGGTAAGGTCATTTTTGTGTGTGTGAAGCACTTCAATGATGACTGCTTCATCAACCTCCACCAGTTTAAAGAAGGATTTACAGAAAGACTTTGTCTGATTGAGGGTTCAATTCATTCTATCTTTGGAGACGACGAACAGAGCACTTCGGTAAGCTGTAAATAATGCTAAAAAGTGTGATGATAAGACGTCCCTGTCATTGCACCTCATACTACATTCATAAAATTCTAATAGAAAAAAAAAAAATAAATTAGCCTTACAACTTTCAACTCTTCATTGAAGTGAATCAGAATCTACCAATTTGATCCAGTACTCATACAAATGAAAACCCAAACACCTGGCTAGAAATAGAACTGGACTGCAAATATATTAAACACTGACTTCCCATTTATCACTACTACTCTCAAACATCACAGCTGCTTTAAAAATCTGTCGTAGTGCCAGTTATGTTGTTTTTAACTTAGTAGATAATACGCTGTGCCTTACTTATTTTGCATGATTTTGTGTGGTTCTGATGAGAAGATATTTTATATCCATTTACTTAACAACCATGTAGTTATGAGTAGAGTGGAATAAAACTCATACTTTACAACTTTACAAGATGCACTAACTTGCATTAGTGCTGACCAAAGTTCTTGTTTAAAATACTGGATGTTCACGTGACTTTACAAACAAGCCACATTATTTACAGCTACATCTAAAGCTAACACCCTCAGCAAATCCTGGATCCCATCCAGTATCTGATTAGACTTAGAACAGTCAACATATCACTGAGATAATGCATTGTATAAAACAAACAAAGGTTGTATTCTCCAACTTTGCCTCAATTTGTTGAAGTTCTATTAAACCAAAGTGAAGAGCCCAGGTTGCATTTCACCTTCTTTGTCCCTAATTGACAACTTAAATGCCGATGTGGGGAGTTGAAGATAGGAACTGCATGCTCCGGTGGAGCGACGAGTATCAGCCATCATCTATCAGAGAAAAGTGCTCACCTGAGACAGGTTCAGCCTGTCTAATGGAGCAAACTGTTGACTTAGACTAGAAACCATGTTTAAAAACCAACCAGAAAACGTGACGTGACTACTTCTATCTCTCTATTTATAGGAAATGTATAATTATAATGTGACTCGCTAATGAGTCCAGGTCAAACCACTATTACAAATGTTATAAGATTAATCCAAAAATCTAAAGGACTTTAATTTTATTAAAACTTGAATTATTTATAACTGGTTCCAACATGGAAAAACATAGTTCATGTTTTGGTAAAAACTGTTAGTGTTTTGTTTAGTATAAAAGTGTCAAGTAATTTCCAATGAAATGTTCCAGAAGAGATCTTTTGAAAAAGCAATAATCTTCTGCCCATATTTATGCATATTTGTACTTATTTTATTTTAATTCTTGTTCTATTCTATATAATTCTATTGTGTTGTTTGCACATTGTGTTCTTTGGCCGAAAGTACAGCCAGCCACGGTGTCACGGTCTGATTTTACCTTGTACTGAGCTTGATTATGAGCACGCGCATGACCGGAAAATGAATTTTTGCTAGTTCCGCTGTGAGTTTTGCTACTTCCGCCGTGCTGAGATTGAAAATTAAATTTCAAAGCTAATGTTATTTGATGAGTGCTGAATGGCTCCTTTTTTTGGGGAAAAATGTGCAACTGCTCAATATACAAGGCAGGAGAGGGTCCAACGCCACAAAGAAAGGATAGACAGGTTCATCTTCTTCATGATGATGGGTAATTTATTTTCCAAACATGATTATAATATACATTTCAATAAATAACGATTAACCTAATGTAACTTTTCAATAATAATTGATGGTTGACTGATGTGATGTTTTAAGCATTTTTTTAAAAACAGTACAACAATCTCTGTGCATGGCTATTCCAGCACGGGTATATCTCAGTACGTAGCAGTCACGTACTGAGATTGTACGGCGGTAATCTCAGACCGTGACATACGCACTACCGGAATGGTGATTTATTTTTTTTATTTATTTTTTTTTTTTATTGGTTTATTTGAAAGGGGACAGTGCAATTTCATATAACCCATGAACAAACATGGTTAAAAAAAGCCAGAATTAGCCAGAAGGCTATTTTTCATCTGTAGTCCCCTGGCCAAGATGTAAATAGGCATTAAAATACAAGCATGACAATACATGTACAAGTCAATAACAATAACAGTACCTGTTACAATATTAAAACACGTGTTCAAAATGCAGCGCAACATGCTCGATTTTTAATGTTGGCAGACGTACATGTTAATAAGATAAATTTTCTCCTAGCTGTTTAACCTCTTCAGGTATTGAGTTCCACTCAGCAGCGCCCCTAACTGACCAGGCCGAGCGACTGAAAGCACTCCTGCCCAGAGGGATGACACAATCGCCTCGAGTGACGCGCTCAGAGCTGTTTCTTTGGCTGACGAACTCTGCCAGAGGAGCTGGGGCCAAATCATGTTACTTTGTATATGAGACTCAGATCTGCAAATCTATGGAGACTGTCCCAATTTAAAAGGTGGTACTTTTTTAGAATTGCACAGTGATGATAGTGCCTTGGTTTTCTATCCAAGACTTTAATGGCTTGTTTGTATAATGTTTCCAAAGGTCTTTTTGCACTCTGACTTGCCTGAGACCAACTTGTTAGGCAGTAGTTAAAGTGGCTGAAAATCATGGAATGTAGAAAAATTATTGCAGCTTCGGTTGATGTTTAATTTCGGATTGAGCGGAAATTTGCTAGATTAAACTTGATATTTTTACATAATTTGTCAATATGGGCTTTAAAGGTGACAAAAAAGGTGGTGTAGTAAAAGTCTTCGGGACAAGTGACTAATGAAAATATGCAGTTTATTAACACAATCAAAAGTTCTAACAGGTTACAAAGGATGAGTCCTGCCGATAGAATATATCTTTTGGGGGTATGTTCTTAACATTAGCACATCACCATTTAAGGGATCAACTCAGTTCTGGGTTGATGTAAAGGAAAAAACAATACACAGATTTGTGGAAAACAAGTCATACATCTGGAATAGTTCTAGGTTTCCAGGCCTCAGAATAACAAGTATCAACCTGGGTCAACATTCTTGTGCCCCAAAAGATGTACACCTCCCTTTAATGTCAAAATGAGGTACCTCCAGAGCCTCAGGATTTATTACTCAAGGGGAACTTTGAAGACATACTACACCCAAATTCTTGTGAAATTACGCATGGAGTTGCTGCTGAAATCAGGGCCTCATGTTTAACCTATAGTTTACTTATGTGCATCTTGCCTGGAGTCAATTCTTTATTTATTATCACCATTTAAAGCACAAGTGTCACACAAACCACAGCTGATGTTTATTATCTATTTTAATTAATAACTAGGATTCATTTCAGCATGTTTCCTTTCTCCTACTTGAGGTTTGTGTGACATCTGTGCTTTAAATGGGGGGTGGTGGGATCCCTATTTTGACAGGTCAAAAATGCAGCCTGAAAATATATAATTAAAGAGGCCATTGTACGTTCCATAAAATAAAGCAGCCTATACTCCCGTGCTTGACGTAATGCTTATTGTACTGAGAGGACACTTTTTGACATCCCCCCCCCTGACCACCACCACCAAAGCCCCAGCACCCAGCTGCAGCTGCATCCCTGAACGCTCAGGATACCAGGGGGAGCGATACAGTTTTGCTCTGTGTGTCTTTTCACAAAACTATGAATTCACACAGTGTACCATTGTTTGGACATGTGTATATTTAGTTACCTCTGTCATAACCTCTGTACACCATGTCATGACATGTGAGAATGTGTTTGTTCCCGTGTTTAAACTCACAATCTTAATCCTTAAAACAAAACTACACACCCAATGACAAACAAGCAGACAATGAGAGATGTACACTTCACACACCCCCTCATTGTTTGTCAGCTCAATACTCTAACAGTACCATTGTTTGGAGGTGTGTATATTTAGTTACCTCTGTCATAACCTCTGTACACCATGTCATGACGTGTGAGGATGTGCTTGTTCATGTTTACACCAAAACTACACACCCAATGACAGACAAGGTATACTGTCTTTTTTTATTTATTTATTTTTTTTACATTTCTTGTCAGTCAATTTGAGCATGTTTTCAGTAAGTTAAACAATAGAAATTAATGAGGGGTTCTACTTTTTGTTTCATAATTTTTGTGTGGTTATTATCAAAAAGAATAAATACTGCCAAAAGTGGTGTTCTTCAAATTCAATTAACCTTTAAAGAAATCAATGACTTGCTTTATAAAATAATACTCCTTTTTGGACACCTCATTTCGTATGCATCTTCTCTTATCTGTATTTAAATTTGAAATAAATAATTCATTTTGTCTTTCAAAGTGAATGTTGTACCAAGCAGCTAAAAATGGAAGACTAAAAAAATCACTCTAAACATGTAGAAAGATGTTTATGTTACATTTATTGTAAGTTGATAATCTATATGTGGTCAGAGGCGCTGTAGGCACAATATGGCAGCCAACCATGCGAAAACAATGAGCAAAACAGAATATAAAGATATCTACGGAGCACCTGAAGAGACTTATATGATTTTTTCTGTACTTCTAAGCACTCTAAATATACAACAAAATGCAATTAAGGGCTAAAAAAATGGATTTAGCATATGTCCCCTAAAAAACCCAAAAAGAACTATAAGTTAGTTGTAAATGTAAAACCTGAAGGATGTTTACATTTGTTGTCAGCTATTGGAAAATTGTATGTCCTTTTCATTACATTATTTTAAATTTATAGTACAATGGCTTATTGGGTTGGTTAATTAGGGGTGATATTAAGACTAATCTTGGCATCATTTGGTCAAAAATCAGGCTGACAGTCTCCCAGGTGAATCCTAAGCACTCCCTTACTGTGGAGCTGCAGCAGGCGCTCAAACTCAGACGGCATAGCGTGAAATGCCTTTTTTGCTGGTACATTATCATAGTAGTGGTTAGTCAAAAGATTGAACCTCTCTGGGTGAATCTCAAATGGCCAAAATCCATAAAGATCCACTCTCTTACAGACTTCTAAAGCCAGGCTAACGATCATGAATCCAGTGCTGAGCCGGGCTTCCCTGAGGCCAAGAGAACTCCAGAACGAGTGCAGTTTTTTGTGATATTTTGGGTTTGCGAAGACTGGTTTTATAGGGCTTTTAAATTCTTTGATGACCCTGGCAGCTCGTATACTAATCTTAGTGTTGTAGCGTAAAGAGAAAGCAGGTAACCACAAATAGGAGCTACCGTAGGCTTGCATAGTCTCCAGGAATTGGGGTGTTTTATTTTTATTTAGAGCAGCAAACCTGAAGGAAAACAAGAAAATAAAAGAATGTGAAGCAACATACTGTACATGATGAAGAAATAAATGTATACCAACATTCAATAAAATGACATATTTCTATTTTCCTACTGACTTTATATAAAAGATGCTCGGGTTTGCTGTCACGAGGTCAGTCTTGTTGCCAACATGCATTTTAAATCTCTTGTCCACTGGAGGTAGGTTACACCTGAAGAATGAAAGAAGATGACAAAAACCCCTAAATGGTCTCTTCACCAAAGTATAATCAACGTTTAATATGTCTACAATAAACCACTCTCTTACCTAAACACAAACTGAGCAGAATCAATCTGTTTCCCACATGTGCTGTTGATCAGGATTCCACCGTTTCCCACCACAGAGCAAGTGTCCAGCTTCTTAGAGGAGAAAATGTGTTCCTTTAACCAACGAGAGCAGAAAGACGTGAGAAGAAAAAAACTATAGTACTTTTAAAACAAACATTTCATAAAAAACTGACCTTGAGATATGCTTTCTTTAAATTACTTGTCTTTTATTCATTTTAAATATTTAAATATTGGGAGGTCTGACTTCCCTCAAAACTAAAGGCATTTGGGTAAGCATGATGCACACACTTTTACAACTAAAATTGCTGTCAAGTAAAGTGGAGAATGAGGTCACTTTCTTCCAATGGCCACCAGCAGTTTGACTACACTCATATAAAAATAAAATGAAAGCTGAAATACAATTAAATGTATTTGAGCAGATTAAAGCTGCAGTATGTAGAATCGTGAGATGCTCCAAAAATTAATTTTGTTTGTTATGGTTAAAAATATTTTCTTTATTTTTTCCTATTTTATTTGTTTTTAAGTTTAAACTACTTGTCAGGGATTTAACAGGAGGAAAATTTTGGCAAAATTGCTATGAATTTTCACTAAGCTTGTAAAACTAGCTGCAGACACAAAAGAACAGAAAACCTAAGGCTTTGCAGTAACATGGAGTCAGGCTGGAATTGACTGTTAAGTCTCAGGACTGGTTTTGCAGCATTTAGAGAAGGTTATTGAGAGTGTTGACCTACTTTAAAAAAGGTGCTCTACATTCACTCAAGTCACTCAATGCTATATCTTATGCTGTGTAGGAATCAACAGCCTGTTTGAAGAAGAAACTTGGAAACTCCCATGTCTCTTTGTTCCTTTATTCTGACATCATGGTTCCTTTTATTAACCGTGGAGCAGTTTGTTTGTGACGTGCACTGTCCCCATAAAGTATACAGGACTAACCCTCAGATGTTGCCAAAATAATCAAATATCAGGAATAACATAATGAGCATTTCAACAATTTTTTGGCACTTACTATGAAAATAGCAAATTCAGTACAAGCAGATAAACTGGCTTGACCATCCAAAGTAAACTAAATACTGTATGTAACTTTAGTGTATTTGCATAACCCGGTTATGTATTGTGAGTAATATGAGTGAGTAATATAAGTGAGATGTCTCACTATGGGGTGTACGCCTCCGCGTCATATCTCAGAAGCTCTATCTCATTACGCCAATCCTGATTGGCTGGTGAAATGTATTTCTGCCGCAGGTAGTCCCTCCTACTATAAGTAGAGTGGGTGGGGAATACACCGCCATTCAAATAAGAAAACCTCTTCTCATTCATTCAGCAAGAAGGGCTGTCTGGTGAGACATATTACTCAGAGAACCGGGGTTATAACATCAGTTTTGATGTTTCACTATGGGAAACTGCAAGTGGTCGGACTTGGTGGGCAGGCTCGGTTTTTGGGGTACACAGCAAAAGGCCGGGAGAGCAGGTGTGCTGCGATCAGCGGTTCTACTGGGAGCATGCGGACCAGGTCCAGGCTCTCCATAGCCTAACAGTCCGGTACTGAGCTCCTGCTGCTGAACGGCCGGTCCTTCCATGTGTGCGTCACCTCGTCCAGCAGTTCCGTAAAGACAGGGAGCAGTTGCTTCGTCGTACCCCTGGTCGCGGGGAGCGCTTCCCTTCATAGCAGGACAGGGCCACTGGTAGTAATTTTGAACGGGGTGCTGTGAAAAAATTGGTTGTTTTTTTTTGAACAAAAAACATATGAGCCTATAGGTCTATTTAAAAAAATCACTACTTTATTGTCATATACACTTCAGTGCACACAGCCATGGTCTGTAATGCACAGACATCATCAGTTCTCAGATGAATGTACAGTTAGTGCTATAAGTTAAACTTCACAAGAATGCTATAACAATAATTTGGTCAGCTGACATGTATGGAATCACAGGAGTACCAAAAATAAAAAGAAATGCATGTAGAAATATAAAGAAATTCAATAATACAGTTAGTTTTAAAATGCAACCGCCTTCATCGAGTAGCAGAAGAGAATTAGGTTAAAGTCCAAAATACACATAATATCTTACGTGTGTCAAAATCATTTCCCAAAATATTCATAAAAAATTAAGAAATTGTGCAAAATATTTTTAATTGGCAATTTTTCTTAACTTATAATTATTTAATTTAATTAAATTTTTGTTCTTTTTTAATTTTGTATATGAACAGTATATATATATTCCTTTCCCCCATATATTTGACTATTATGAACTTGTTATTGTCTCCTCACCTCACCCTCTAGTAGGACAATACCATTAATATATCACACACGCACATGCACACGTGCACGCACACTTACTGTATTATAATGTATAAGATTTGTAAATATTGTCTATGGTATATGGAATTTTATCTGTAATTGTCTCTAGAATGGAAAACAGAAGAAGAAAAAACATAATTAATAATAAATCAGCAGTGCACAAAGTACAATTCTAATTCATCAGCAGTAGTTCAAAAAAGGCTGCATTTTTTATCTCCCTCTCACCACTAGGGGGTGCTGCAGCACCCCGAGCACCCCCACTTCCCGCAGCTCTGTAACGGAACCTGGTCGTCTCGGTCACGACGGCAGGCCACGGGATGGACAGACGGGTGGCCGCATGTCTGCAGACAACCAACATGTTCGAGCCGGGGAGAGAAGAATCTGGTGTGCTTCTCTTAGCTCCCTCAATGGACGCAACAGTGTCGACGGGCTTTGCAACCCGAGCCGGGGTGAAGAAGATGTCGTCGTCCTCCTCCTCCTCTTCTGAGATGAGGAATTCAGAGGTAACGACATTATCGTCCCTGCAGTCCAATTCCAAAATGTCCTCCCTGGGAGGAGAGACAAAGACGATGTTGGACTAGGAACAGCTGGAAAAGAGTCCCTCCGCAGGCTCCACACAGGTCTCCGTCTCCATCCTCTCCGCAGCAACAGCCTTGGTGCCGAGAGGGCGAAGGAAGGGTCCCTGCTCTGACTGGCTGACTTGGCGTGCCAGCCGCCCACGGAGGCTCTTCACCGTGAAGACGGCGCAGTGGTGGCAGGGACCGGGAGCGTTCAGGAAGAAGTGGTTAGCTCGCACTGGCACGTGGCTGCTAGCCGCTAAGCTAATGGAGGACTGACATCCAGCGCCTGGTGACAGCGTGGGGTGGCGAGGGCGGTGTCGTCGCCGAGCCGCCAACTGGTGTGTTGGGTCCGGTGCTTGACAGCCGTGGTGTGGTGTAGAGTGAAGCGGTGAGCCGAGTTGAAGACAGGTGTGTCAGCGGTTGGCCCTCGACGGTCGTGGAGGGCATCGAAGCAGTGTAATCTGAGCGTGGAGCACTGCCGAGGTGCCCTTGAGCAAGGCACTGATCCCCAACACTGCTCTGGTGCGCTCCCTTCATTGTAAAAGCAGCCCCACTCTGACATCTCTTCCATTAATGCATGTCCACAGGTCCTATTTGTGCCTGTGTGTGATTCGGGCCTATGTGTGTGACAAACATGTCCCTAAAAATAACAGTGTAATGTAATTTCCTTTCAAGGATTAATAAAAGTATTTCAAATAAAATAAAATAAAATACCTGCGGTGGAGGAATACATTTCACCAGCCAATCAGGATTGGCGTAGTGAGATAGGGCTCCTGAGATATGACGCGGAGGCATATATCCCATAGTGAGACATCAAAACGAATGTTATGAAAGAGAACTCAGCATGAAAGAGCTAAATTTATGTTTGTGTCTTAATATTCAATAGATTATTCAAGTATGAAAAGAATACAGCCCTTGTTATTTCAGAAAGATGCTCTGTGTACGATGAAGGTCACCAGTGTTTCCCAGAATGACCCAAAGTGAACAACCATTACAGAAATTATGTAATGTCAGGATTACACTGGGAGCAAGAGAAACAGTCTTGATGGTCATTCTACTGGGTTGAATATGTATCTGATGGACAAATGATCCCATCTTTTTAAAACAGCCCAGAATTTTGTGAGAGCATATTCAGAGGTCCTTATAAAATAGTTAGCTGTGAATGATTTGCCAAAAATGAAAAAAAATCTAAATCCATTTTCATTCTGTATAAACTATAGCTGTCAAAATTAAAAATAATTTTAACTTGCGTTAATCGCTATCTGAATTATTTTTCATGGTGTCCCTGGTTCATCTGAGGTTATTTTTGTTTGTTTATCTTTCAGCAAGCCGTGTTTGCAATTTAGGTTGACTATCCTTTACGTTAATCAACGTATTTTGTTTTAGTGTACGTGTGGAATTTTTTTTTTAACATGTATAGGATGTAAACTGTTGTGTTTAATAACATTATTGTTCACAGTTAAATGTGTTGATTCTTAGATTTCTGAAGTTTATAAAAAAGCATAATTGTAAATTACAGAAGGGAAACAAGGTTGTAATTGAGTTTAAAACAGTGGTTTTTAGTGGAATCGATTATTTCCAAATAAAGGATATTCTGCAAAATTGAGGCACTAAACTAAAGTGAATCACAATTAAGATTTAGATCACAGGATTTTAATCGGTTTATTAAGAGAGACATATTTTGAAAACAGCCCACGGCTCTATAAAGCACGATATAAATCAATTACATTTGCCATTTATTTTCTACATGAGAGCACTAAATATGTTTTAGGATTGCATTACAGCAGGCATGTCCCAAGTCCGGCCCGTGTTCAAATTTCCACTGGCCCGCAGCCTCTGTCATGAAATCAATAATATGTGGCCCGCCGGCGCCATTGATCACAGTAAAAAAATAAAAAAAATAAAAGTACATAGCAATTTTATATTTCACTGAATAAGACATCTGAATTATAACTGTTGGTGTTTACATGTTTTGAATTTACAGTGAGCATTTCATAGTGAATAATATGTGATGTTGCACATGAACCTAGATATATTTAATATTCCAGAAAGTTCATTTTTATTTTCCAGACAGATTTATTTGTGTTCCATATGAATAAATGAGAAGTGTTCCATTTGCAATACAAAATTCATAAAATACTTTATTTGCATTTGATGTTAATGGTTCAAAGAATTTCAGGGTGAATGGTTGGCCCCCACATATTTTCACCTCGCTAAATCTGGTCCTCTTTTCAAAAAGTTTGGACACCCCTGCATTACAGGATTGGATTGTAGTTTTCTATTTTCTGAGTTTTGTCAAATTAAGTTTGGTTTGAAAGGAATGGCAAAAGATTTTTTTTACATAACTACATTTTAAATTTGGCAATAATGTTTTTAATTTCAAATGCAGATATTTCATACTTAGTCAGGTTTTTCCACATTATATTTTAAAAAAAAAAACAATGTAAATTTTGTCCAATCTTAACCTGCTGTTAAAGCTGCAGTTTGCAGAATTCTCTCTCCGCTCCGTTTTGAAACCGAAACCGAACGCTCTGAGCAACTTCTCAATATAGACTAGTGAAAAGTGTATAGACTTTATCTTGTGTTATTGGAGATTTTTCTGGTGTTTTGGAGACTCTAACATGAATACACGTATCACTCTGTAGTTTCTGCCTTGATCAGAGGCTGCTGCCTTCGGCTCATCCCGCCAGAGAGCACACAGAGCCGGCTGTGATCTCAGCTGCTGCTCTGAGCGGACTGATTATCATCACTCTGTATCCAGACTATAAAATTAATTCACCATGATTATGCCCACGTGTTGTAGAAAGATCTTTAATTGGCTGACACCCAGTTCATTTACAGGGCCAGGAGAAGGAGATGAGATTCACTGTCCACTCAGAACACTTTAATTACAATACGCTCAAAGATGATTATTGAATTTTGACCAAAAAAAAAACAAAACAAAAAAAAAAAAAACTTACAAACCACAGCATTAACAAGAGTATTTGGGTACAGAACCCAAACAATTACATAAGAAAATTACCAGTAACATTTTAATTGACGGGGTATACTTAAGGCTGACATTACGCTGTCATTATTATAACATGACACCTGTCATTAGCATCACTAAGGTGTCATGAAGACTGTCATTATGTGTCATCCTAACATATACATAAGATAATAATTACCTCATGACCTATATTTATGTTAGTCATGACCAACATATTCAATCAGTCTTCTTAAAACAACTTCATGCCAACAGACTGCCTAGGGGTTTTAAGCTTCATCTCGTGGTATCTTTGCTTCATTGATAATAGCTTTTTATTTATTTATATGCTCTTGTGCGCGTGAGTAACTCAAGGTTTACATACTCGGAGTTGATTGACCCACTTCATATCAGCTGTAATGGAACCTGATACTCAGAGTTTCCCATCATGGGGTATGTTAAATCCTTCCTTTTTACATATAAATCATACAGTTGTGGTCTATATAAAGCTGAACTGCAATGCTTGGGTCTGAATTCCTCATTATTATAGCTCCACCCCTTTTCTGATGGGCTTCTGAGAGCAACTCGTTTTGGTGCGGTCTCTTTAAATGCAAATGAGACACTCCATACCCCGCCCCCTCTTCAGGTGACACTCGGTTCAACTCCTCCCTGCTCGGCCATTTTTGTAGTTTGATAGAAGAGATACGGCTATGTAGCGGCGCATAAACTTTTTATTAAGAGATTATTTACAAAATGTCAACAACAGAAGACTTGTCCATCCAGCTTTACATGTTTGAGCCAGAGTCTGACCCAGCGGAGCGAGATGAAAATGAAGATGATGAACCTGCAGAACCCTAACAAGTGAGCTAACACAAGCACCGAGCTAACGCTAGCGCCAAGCTAACGTCACAAAATGCATTTTAATACAGTCTTTTCAAAGACAAAAACAGCAAAATGAAATGACTAATGAAAACTTTAGACTTAAATTAAATCACGTAGGCCATATCATCAAGGATCTAAAACGAGCACACAGCGCTAACATATGAAGTCTGAAGACGGTGCAACTGCTAATGCTAACAAAACAATAACAGGGACCTCTTATCATCACTTTTTAGCGTTATTTACAGCTTACTGAAGTGCTCTGTTTGTCGTCTCCAAAGATAGAAGGAATTGAACCCTCAATCAGACAAAGTCTTTCTGTAAATCCTTCTTTATACTGGTGGAGGTTGATGAAGCAGTCATCCTTGAAGTGCTTCGCACACAAAAATGATCTTACCCACAGATGTGGGTACATTTCTGTGAAAAATAAAACTCAACCAGACACTTTGAAAAGGTTCTGATGCTGGGAGACGGTGTAATGAAGCGTGTGGGTTACTACATCCAACAACCAAACATTTTGACTTATTCTCTCGTAACGTCTGCATCCTGGAGCTTGGACTACAAAATAAAAGCGAGAAATAAAAATGGCGGATTGCTCTAAGTGTTGGACCTGGAGTTGATGTACTAATTTGGCAGTTCTGCTGCAAATGCTGTGATGTAATAGTTCAAAAAACATAATAGAGAATAGAAAAATCGAAACAGATTGAAAAATATGAGCAAAACAGAATATAAAGATATCTACGGAGCACCTGAAGAGACTAATCTGATTTTTTCTGTACTTCTAAGCACTCTAAATATACAACAAAATGCATTTAAGGGCTGAAAAAGTGGATTTAGCATGATATGTCCCCTTTAAAGGGACAGTATTATGAAAAAATCACTTTATAATGGTTTTATTGCAGTGATATACATTAGCCTCATTCAGAGGGCCAAAGTTGAAAAAGTTCTGTTTCCCACTTCCCTTGTAATTCCACATTTTGTAAAAAGTCGGCTCCAAACGGGTGAGTTGGATTTGTCTCGTGTTGTGATATCACAACGGGAAAACTCCTCCTCCTAACAATCCTGGCTCCTCCTTCCCCACATAAGAATTTGAGCTCCTCCCTCTCAAACTACCTCAGAGGTAAAACAAACACTGCTGTTTGATATAGAGTATGCAGGGCTGGAGGGCTACTTTAAAAAAGTAATCCGGTAAAATTACAAGTTACCTGTTAAAAATGGAATGTAACTTACTCTAAGTACCACTATATTAAAGTAATGTAACTGATTACTTTTAGTTACTTTTTGAATTACTTCAATACAAAACATGCAAATAAAGACAAGAGGATAGAATACCTGAAACCTGCTCACTGTATATTTTAAACAAACATAAAATACCCTTTTCCACTACATTCACGGAAATTTTTAGTTTTACACAGACTAGAAGAACCCACGGTTGTTTAAATAAATAAGGGCTGGGATACACTGTGTGATTTTTTCAACCGTTGCACTCAGCTCTAGCTCAAACTGTGCGACTCAGACTCAGAGCCCGAAAAACAGGCTGTGATTAGTGGGAGGGGCCTATAATGTCACCGGAAAGACTTTTGCCATCACATTCTAAATGCTGTATCTCGGCTATTTTTCAAAGGATTCGCGTCAAATTCACTGAATGTGATTTTTAATTGGTTTTCCCTTTCATACTGGGTTTTTTCCACCAGCGCCATTTAGCACGCTATAATAGAAAAACCGCTATAACTCTCATATACAAATATATATATTTTCTTGTATCAATACATTTCACTGATTACCTTTTAAAACATTTTTAGATCAATTAGTATCATTCGTCAGGCCAACTTGTCGAGCACAGATCGATGTTACATCCTTCATTGTAAACCATACCTTTGGAAATCCATCAAAAAGAGCTGGAGTCACATCAGCTTTGCTCCTAGATTCCCCACTGAAAGAAATCACAGAGTTGAGAGGAGTGTTGGCCTGGGTAATGATGGCTTCTTCAGATCCATTACACTTGCTGCTAAGACGAAATCTGAAGAGAGAAAGAAACTGTTAAGTAATTAGAGATACATGACACATTTCATACTTTCAGATAAAATGTTGTTCTTTAGAAACATGCTCCCAAATGTTTGTGAATAATGGAGCTTAGCAGCAGGTAAATCACTACAACATTCTACATTTGTTCTGTTTGGAAGAGACAAAACGTATCGTTAGCCTCTCTGGTAGCTCGTCTAATGCTAGCGTTGGTGTGTCCGCGCACGGATGTTGTTTTGCTTGTTTGTGTACATGTGAGTGCGTGTTTGTGTGTGTGAGAGATACTTTTTCTTATGCCAGATTAATCAGTTTAAGCCTGGTTTAAATGTGCTATATAGATAAACTTAAATTGTACACAATGGAGGTCAAAATTTTAAGATCAAGCCTTAAGTTTGATTTTTTAACATACAGTCTGAGTGAGGCATTTAGACAGGGGTTGAAGTAACGTATCACATCTACTCAAATTTGTGTAATGAAGTTTTTTTTTCAAGGTACTTGTAGTTGTAAAGCACAGTTATTTGCCTTGTGTATGAAACGTGCAATGTGTGTGTGTGTGTGTGTGTGTGTGAATTGCTCTTTGGCCGACTACCTTGTGTGTGTTAACCTAATACTGCAAATAAAAGGCAATGACAAGTTTCATGATGATAAACACACGACGTAACCACAGAGAGAAGCTGTGTTGACTGAGAGCATCCACCAAATGTTTGTCACTGACATGAGGCCTGTGTCGATGGTTGAAGATGAAGCTTCACTCCAATGCTCTTCAATCCAGGTCACACGTGTAGCCATTGAAGACTACCTTTGAGTTACCCGCCACTACATTAACAATGGGATGAATAAAGAGGCTGAAAATAATAATGTGGTGTTTTTTTAAATCCGATTCATTGATTAATTATTTGACCGATTAATCGTATACATTAAAATATTTTGTTGGTTGCAACTCCAGCTCTCAGCATCACCAACATGGATAAAATAATGAATTAGTTTGTCAGTGAGACAGCACACTGGCTTTATCACCTGACTAATCAGATCGATACCTTTCCCATAGGATGCCATTGGTTATGAATGGTGCGTCTATACATTCTTTCTCACCAGATCAGGTCCATGCCGCAGTGTGCCTACAGAATGATCCACCTATTCTTGGGCAGTTCCAAGATAACTTATTGATTGGGAGGTGGAGCTTTAATACTCTCTTGGATCTTATCTTAAAGCTGCAGTATGTAGAATCCTCTCAGCTCCGTTTTGAAACTGAAACCGAAACGTATTCTCCCTTACCAGTGTCTTTGTAAACGCTCATAGCGACTTTTTTTCTCAATAGAGACAAATGACAAATATAAGAACTTTATCTTGCGTTAGTGGATAGTGGTTCACTGTCCACTCAGAACACTTTGGTATACAATATGCTCAAAGATGATTATGGATTTTTGACCAAACGATGCCAAAAAACTTACATACTGCAGCTTTAACCTAGTTCTGACCAGGTTAGCCATTCAGCATAAGTTACCATGGTGTTTCATTGATAAAAAGTTATTGGCAGCGCCGTAGTATAGCGCACACAGAATAAATCCTGGAAGTTATCAGGCTTCATACTACAGAGCCGACAAGTCTTGTTTAGCTGATAAAAGTAGAACAGGAGGCAGAGCATTCAGCTATTAGGCTCCTTGCCTTTGGAACCAGCTTCAAGTCTTAGTACAGGAGGCTGCTACTCTTTCCCACCTTTAAGACTAAACTCAAAACCTACTTATTTGTAAAAGTGCATACGTATAATAGCGTTAACCTAACACTAGGAACAAAGCCCTAAACCTACTACTCGTTCTCATTCCACTCACACATAATTTAGCACCAGGTGTTTCCATGCAGGCAGACCTGCTAATACTGTATCATGTTTTTCTGCAGTCCATGCCTTCTGCTCACCCTTCTCTCTCTTTTCTGTTTCAGGTGTTCAAGGCTCAACTAGCCTGGGACACAATGATGGTATTTCTCTATCCTGTTCTGTTCTCCTCTTTCTATCCACGAACCCCAACCAGTCAAAGCAGATGGCTGCCACTTCTGAACCTGATTTCTTCCCGTTAAAAGGGAGTTTTGTTTTCCCCACTGTAGCTCATGCATGTTCACGCACTTCCGTTGTGGCCATTTTGCATTCGTGTTGTGACCTTTTTGCATTTGTGTTCATTTCTTTAAATGCATTCACCTGACACTTCCCGGCCACCGGGTTTCCGCAACGGAAGAGTTTCCGATGGACCAGTATTACAGACGGACACGTTTCTGGCGGATGTTTTTAATCCACCAGAACAGTTAAGAACAAGAAGAAGACATCGAAACGCGTATGAAAGTAAGTGAAAGTTGATTAGGATACTCTTATATTTTTCATATCAGGCTATCATATCATAATACCCGTCCGACTGTCCGACTGTAATACCGGTCCGTCGGAAACACTTCCGTTGTGGCCGGTTTGCATTCGTGTTGTGACCTGTTTGCATTTGTGTTCGTTTCTGTAAATGCATTCACCTGACACTTCCCAGCCACCGTACTGCAGGTGTTGGTCATGCGCACACCGGTGTGCAACCCCACAATGTTGAGTAAAATGAGCTAAAGGACAGTTTTATGTTCAATTTTCTCTTGTATGATGCCAATTGACAAAATTAAAGCTTTTTTTTAATTTACTTGGAACATAAAACAGACAATTTTTATTTTAGCGTGAAATTGTTCTCACGTAAATTCTTGATGATTGTCATCCTGTAACTTCCAGGGTTCAGCATAGTATTTTGCTGCTTTTGCAAGGACTTCTCTGTAAAACAAGCATGCCAGTTATTAACTTAGTCATGTCATGAATAAAAAGGGTATATGATTCTACAGGTTCCATTGCACATAGTTTTTCACTCACTTGCAGCCTTTACAGTCAACAACTTTCTTAGTAACGTGTTGAGGAGCATTTGTAGATCTGTGAAACAAGAAAAACACATTTAAGTCAAGATGATGCTCATAATGCCAAGCTGATCAACTCTGAGCCCACTTAAATGTAACAAAAATATGAAAAATGAAAAAAAAAACCACTCATTATTTGATAATTGTTTCTAAATCCAAAATGAAAAAAACAAAAAACGCCTTGTTTTTCAAATTCAAGCTCTTGCTTCGGTACAGAAAACGGAAAACGGACACATTTATTCATTTTCTCCACTGGACGTGACCCAGAAGTATACTCTCATCCGACGTTAACGGCTACGCTAACGGCTACGCTAATGGCAGTTTGGCATGACAAGATTGCTGCTTCCAATTGGGCATCCAAAACGCGTCCTTTTCACTTTAGCTGGTGTTGGGCACAGAACCTCCTCACTGACATTTTGGAGGATTTAGAGACTCCTACTGTAAGTGTTGCAGAGCTAAAGATATTGCGGAATGTGTAACGCTTCACTTCCGGGTCATGTACTTTGGCCAATCGGTAATGGGGAAAACAAATAAAGGTGTTCGTTTTCTGTTTTTCGTCTGCTATAAAACAACCATAAATGATGTGCATATAAAGCACAAAACAGCTGCTCCAAAATTAAAACAGTAATTTTTCAGCCTTAGTACAGTAATGTAAAGTAAGCTGTGCGTATTCCAGGTGCACATTCTGCTGTTGAAAATGCTTATAAAAATAAATGAAGGAAAAACAAATTCACAGCATTTTTCTCAGCTACACAATGCTAAACATATCAGGCTAATGAGCTTCTGTTAGCAGTGACTCAGCAGCAGCGACAGGCTTCTTATTTACAACAACATACCGTGCAATAGTTTAGCTGACCTGTCCCTGGTCGTTATTGGTGGCTTAAGATGTTTTATTAGTTATTATACCATTTACCTCAAACCCTGTGATTTTCTTTATTTGTAAAACTAAATGCTGCTGTGCACTTTATTTTTGTCTAAGAGCTCCAAACAGGTCTGCAGTGGAACCTGTTGGACAAGTTTGTTTTGTTTTTAAAATGTGAAAAATGAAGAACTAAAGGAAGTGAGATAATTTAGTATTTTGGACAGCAATGTTATAAACTCTAAATTAAAACAACACGTTTGTATTGTTCAATGTTTTACAATAAAATAAGATTGTAACATTCAAGTTGTATGCTATATATATATATATATATATATATACATACAGTATATATGGTGGAACTGGTGGCTTCGAGCATTATTGCACGAGTTACATGTTTCAAAAAAGTACAGATAGCGTTTACCAAATGTGTTCTAAAAGTCCTGTGTACAGAGTGTTCCAGTTCAATGACATTCATACGGATGTCAGTATGAACACAAAGATTGGATTACGCACAGACAAATAGTTTTGTTACAGTAATAGCCCCATATTAAAACATCTAATGCTTGAAGAAGCTTCAGCTCACATTTATGTTTACAAAAATGTGAGCTAAAATAATTAATATGAATTTAAATGACAGTATTTATAGGATAAAATTGTAAGTTACAGCCATGGTTCCACTTGTTGGTACACAGACAAATGTTTTCAGTTTATTGAGTGAACCTGGAGTCCACATTTGATAACAAAAAAAATGACAGTGTTTCCATGAAGTGTTTCTCTTTCTGTGACACATCATTGAACGGACACATCAACTGGTCAGATCAGAAACAGAAGCTTACATTAACTGCCTCCTTTTGTTCATCTCAGAGGTTCTAGAGGTGTTGTGTTTCATCAGAGGAACCAGTTGGTTATAGCCTCTAGACCATTGAAACAAAAAGAACAAGTGAGAGTTAGGGAAAGAACCAGGGTTGAGGTCAATTATAATTGTAAAATTAATAATTAATTACAATTATGGCGTCGTTATAATTGTAATTAAAAAATCTGTTGCTGTTATCATAATTGTGTTTAGATAATTGACTTTGTCATTGTCATTGCCATGAAAAATCTATAAAAATTGCAAATCATAATTTAAACGTAAAACGGGGGAACTATGTTACAGTTCTATGTACAGTTCTGCACATATGTAGTTAACAATTAATACAATGTTAGTCAATCAAGTTTTACCACATTTTACCCTAGAAAAAATTAAAAAAAATATAAATCTAGGGCTATACTGACACAAAAAAGGCTCAGATGCCCACAACTAAAATATAAAATCCAATATTTTCACTGACTATGAAGCCTAACAAGGTAACCATTAGATAGGAAATAAATTAGATGATAGATATTTGTTTTTAGTATATTTTACAGCTGATTTATGACCTGTTATCATGAGAGATGCTAACAAAAAGCTAACACAAGAAGAAGGTTAACGTTTATTAGATTATTTATTTCAGACTCAGTAATTGTGATCAATTGTAATCTAACTTTAGTAATTGAGAATGTAATTGTAATTGACTTTGGGGATAAAAAAATAATTGTAATTTAATTGTAATTAAACATAGGTAATTAAAAACAATCATAACTGAAAAATGTAATTGACCCCGAACCTGGATTTACAAATTGTAATCACTAAAACTTTAGTAGAAATATTCATTAACCAAACCACAACACTGATTAATTCTTGATCATCTACAAAAGGAAAATATCAGATTTAAAAAGATTAGTTTTAGACAATTAAAGAATTTAAATTTATAGCTGCTGAAAAAACCCATCACCCATGTTTTACAACCTTATTTAGAAACAGTTTAAAAGAAACATTTTTATATCTTTGCTTTGATTGAGACCAAGAAAGAGGTGTCGCTGAGACAAATGTTTGGAGTCAGTCATGAAAATCACAGAAATGACAACTCAATTTAATACTGTTAGTCAGAATTTTCTTTTAAAATGGGAATAAATAGACAGACAATAAGGGTGTGTGTGTGTTTTATAAATATTACTATTGTGCTTCCTCTTCCCCTTTTTAAGTTAACAAGAAAACTGCCGTTACCTGTTCTCAGTCTGTTTTAAGTCAAATTGCAGAAGTACATGATGACATGTGTGAAGTTAAAATGATATTAACATTTGTGTTTTCTTTTACATTTACTTTAACATCCAAACAGACAATCAACTCCACACTATGGAGTATTAAAGGTTAAAAAGCTATACACACAAGGCAGGGGTGGCCAATCCTGGTCCTCAAGAGCCACTATCCAGCATGTTTAAGACGTTTCCCTCTGCCAACACACCTGAAATGACCAGGATCGTTATCAGGCTTCTGCAGAGCTTGATGATGAGTTCATCATTTGAATCAGGTGTGTGGGAAGAGGGAAACATCTAAAACATGCTGGATAGTGGCTCTTGAGGACCAGGATTGGCCACCACTGGCATAAGGCATTCAGATTTGTGTGAGAGTTTTACTTACTGGTGGTGTGAAATATCCAGAGTGAGATTGAACAGGAGAAATCCCAAAACAAAAGTAAAGATCAAAAAGTAAAAAGCTTTTTGGAAGATCGGTGGTCTCATTTTGTTCTCCTTTGATGGCTTGGTCAATTGACTTGCATCACCTGGGGTAATTAGAAAATCTGCTCTCCTTTCTCACCTGTTTCTCCTTGCCCTCCTTCTCTTGAATGCTGTCTGCATTTTTTGTACAAGTTTAACAAGGTTCTCTCAGCCTGACAAATGTTTTTTTGTCTCTTGTGTAAGCCTGACTGAACCTTTAAAGCCCCACCTCACACCCTATCCCTTTTTGTCTCATCACTTTTGTTGTTTCTGTATGTTGAAAAAGAATGTGAAATGCTTTAATATTGCATTTTACAATGTATCAATAAGAATAGATTGTTAATAATTTTATAAAAAACATATACAGTACTTTGGTCAGGCAATGATTACACACTATCTTATTTCTATTCATCAGGAAGCAGAAGTATTTAG
The DNA here is from genome assembly GCF_900634775.1 of Gouania willdenowi. Classification (NCBI taxonomy): domain Eukaryota; kingdom Metazoa; phylum Chordata; class Actinopteri; order Blenniiformes; family Gobiesocidae; genus Gouania; species Gouania willdenowi. The sequence goes on from NC_041060.1 coordinate 32,332,109, forward strand.
TCTAGTTTATTTTTTGTTAAAGGAAGTGAAAGTAAATAGGTGAATATTTCCCACTCCTTTTCAGAATACTAAAACTATACCAGTTTTCTTGTTTAATGTCAGTATTTTTTTCTTGTGTCCTATATGTTTATTTGATTACACACATTAATGTTATTCTAGGATTGATCTGTTTTTAATTTCAAACTCATTATAAAGTTAGGACTAGAGAATGCAAAAGGTTCTAGGTGGAGAATGAATGTCTCACTTTTACAAGATGAATCCTTTAAGGAATTGATGAGTGATAAATAAATATTGGAAGCACAGAGCATATTCAAAGTGTCTGAGAAGCATCTAAGGCTTTTGTGAGAGGTAAACTCAGTATATGCTTCAAAAAAGAAAAAGGAATGTCAATTTAAAATCCAAGAATTGGAAAGAGAAATCAAATAAAAGAGAATACATAATCTGAGCAGTATGACGATATACTGTATCGAGATATTTGTGGGCTTAAATTTCAGTTAAATTAAATATATAATAAAAAAGTGGAATATTCCTTGTTTAGGTTAAAAACAATATTTTATGAGGGAGTGGAAACAACTGGTAAAGTTAAAAAAGACAAGTTAAAAAAAGAAGAATTCTAGTCCATGCTTTTGTTACCTCTCGACTGGATTATTGTAATTCTCTTTTAGCAGGCTGCCCGAGCAAGTCGCTTAAGACACTTCAGCTGGTTCAAAATGCTGCAGCACGTGTACTGACTAAAACTAGGAGAAGAGATCACATTACTCCTGTATTAGCCTCTCTGCATTGGCTTCCCATAAAATATAGAATAGAATTCAAGATTCTTCTTCCCACTTATAAAGCCCTAAATGGACAGGCACCAGTCTATCTCAAGGAGCTTGTAGTGCCATACAATCCCCCCAGAACACTACGCTCTCAAAATGCTGGACTACTCGTTGTTCCATTTGTCTCTAAAAGTAGTATAGGAGGAAGAGCTTTCAGTTATCAGGCCCCACTTCTCTGGAACCATCTACCAACCACGGTTCGGGGGGCAGACACCCTCTCTACCTTTAAGGTTAGGCTCAAAACATTCCTCTTTGGTAAAGCTTTTAGTTAGGAACCAGCTCATAGCTCATAGTTAAGATGCAATAGGCATAGACTGCCGGTGGGGGGTCTGGCATGCTCGGTTGGAGAGAGGTTGGAGAGGGCGTTAAGAGAGAGGTCATTTAGGTTAGAGAGGGACCGGAGAGGGTCCCATTCCTCTCTCTAACACTCCCTCTATGTCTGCTTCTTCCCTTGTGTGTTTGCTCCTGTACTCCTTCTGGCTTTTGTCTTGCAGGTCCGTGGGATCCTCAGTGTGGAGTTACAGAGTCTCAACAACTCTGTCTCCACCCTTTCCTCTGCACACACCCAACACAGCATAACGTGGATGGCTGTTCATCATAGGAATGGGATCCACACAAGGTTCCTGCTGCTTAACAGAAGGTTTTCCTTGCCACCATGATGAATTCATGTTGGGTGTGGGATACATATGTATGTGTATATACGTATATATGCATATGTGTGTATCCATAAAATGAAGAGTCCATCCTTAAGACTGCTCTACTGTAAAGTGTCTTGAGATACCATTGGTTATGATTTGACGCTATACAATTAAAAGATTGATTGATTGATTGATTGGCACTAGGACCCAATCAATTTAGTTTTGGGACGCTGGCCGTTTCATGCTCAACGTGTTTCCCTTCCCCAGCTTTTAATTTATTTAATTTTAGTTTTAGTTGAAACAGTTAGATTTTTGGAAACAACAGCTTGCTTGGTTCGGACGAATCCAACATCAAGTGACGTGCGTAACAGCCGAAATTATCCCGTAATAATCAAAATGTTATGTAAGGGGACTCCAACATCCTGCATATTAAAACAGCATACGGGAACATCCGACCCCACAGCCGTGTTGATATTTAACGGCAAAACCCCCTCAAGGATAAAAGACTGAGAGGCTGCAGTATCCCGTAGGATTTTCATGGGGACTCTTTTACCGGCACTGGACAAAGACACAAACCCGTCCATAACAAACGGTTTAAAATCAGCGTAATCCTGTGGGCTCTGAGCCAGAGGTGAACGACTAATTTTAGATACCGTTTCCACCACAGCTACGATTTTTGTGTTCTTATTCTTTAACACCGGACAAGAAGCAATGATATGGCCTTTCATTTTGCAATAGAAGCACTTCACTTCATCTTTGCTTTTAACCTCCAGCGCCCCTTGTTCAATTCCCCCCTCGGACCCAGAACCAACCAGCGCAGCATCCACCGTTGGACTTATATTTTCCCTGCTATTCGCGCTAGCGCTCTCAGCCCTAGGGAAGGAAAAGGGGCGTTCCACAAATACAGCTTTGTGCGTCAATACATATTCATCAACAAGCACCGCCGCTTTAGACACCTCATTAACTTTAGATTCATTTAAATATGTGGTTACTTTTTCTGGAAGATTGTTCTTAAAGTCCTCCATCATTATCAACTGTTTGAGTTGAACAAACTCCGTAATGTTCTGAGAAGAGCACCACCTGTCAAAAAGAACTTATTTCTCCCTCACATATTCCACATATGATTGGTTAAAAGATTTTTTTAGTTTACGAAACCTCTGCCTATAAGCTTCTGGGATCAGCTCATAAGCTCGAAAAACAGCTGCTTCAACTTTATCAAAGTCTTGGCAATCCTCCGTGGACAAGGATGCATAAGCTTCCTGTGCTTTCCTTACCAGTGAGCACTGCAACAACATGGGCCACGCGTCCTTTGGCCACCTAAGAGACACGGCTACTCGTTCAAAAAGGATAAAATATTTATCAACATCCATTTCATTGAATTGTGGGACAAGACGAATATTCTTACCGATATCAAACCGTGTCTCTAACTGCAGTTGATTTTGCATGGCCAGCTCCAACTCCCGGAGACAAATCTGAGTTGCCTGCTCAACTTTTTTCTGTTCCAGAGACAGTCGTTGGAGCTCCACTTCCAACTCCTTTAAACGAACAGCATCGTCTGTACCAGATGATAACCGTGGGCTTTTTGGAACAACAGAAGGAGGAAAAACCTCACACTCCACTAAAGCACGGAGCAACTCGGATTTAATGCAGGCTTTTTTCGCCTGACGTGAGGCTGAAACTTCATAATGTTCAGCCAATGGAAGTAAATTCTCTTTAGTGCACTTGTGCAGAACTGTTAAAGTGGGTGATGCCACAAAATCCTCCAGGGAAAAACTAACCGACATAATTGCTCAGATTTGCACACAACCACAAAAGACGCAAATAATCACCCACTCTGCTCAACAACACTAGGTACTGGAAACTAAGGGCAAACCACCTAGAAAACAACTTAACGATTGGAATCAAATTTTGTTTGGACAAGCCCCCATAAATATGTTATGACCCGAAAGGAATGAACATATTTATAAAGGACACGGGAAAACCAGGATATCCAATTTAAACGTTTTTATTTATGCATTGCTGGGTTTCCACTATTTCCTGAGGGGAAAAAAAGAGCAATCAACCAAGCACTAAATCCCATGTCCCAAAACTAACAACAAAACAAAGAAAGACATAGTAACGATTTACAAAGTAAGAACTGAAAGTTGGACCTGACGAGTCAGCTAAACAGAACAAAAAGGTGCAGTTCCAGGTTCACCCTGTACAGGGCCCGCTGAGCTGAGGCCACACCCAAACTAAGAAACGAAAGCCAACCCCGTCTAAACCCACCCAAAGAAAACATGAAAACAGTACTACCGATCCCGTCAGGTCTAAACCCAAAACATAACCTTAGAATCAAAAGGATCCAGCAGTATCCAGCCAGTCCAGGCGCGGCTGTGCCTGCGGCTGTCAAACGCTGACCAGACGAGCACGCGCCCGCAGACGAGGCACGCCACCGGCAGCAGAGCAGAGTCAGGGGCGGTCTGAAGATGGGGAGGGTTGAGTTACCCTACTGCCAGCCTATTTATAGGCAGGATAGGTGCGCTGTGCGTAACAGTCATCTACCAGCAAAGAAGTTGAGATAGATGAATCTCCAGATTCATCTACAGATAAAGCAGAGTCCATAGCAGCACCAAGTCGATGCACAGTTACAGAATCAGAAGTGCTGTCTGATGACCAGAATAAGGGAGAACAAGAAAGGCATGATGTAGAAGCTGTATGTGAAACTGTACCAGTTCAAAGGTCAAGTAATTTTATTAAGATATTGACATAGATAAATATGCAGTTACATTCAACATGTGCCTGTAATGTTTGTTTATTTTTTATATCTCACACTGCTATAATAAGGCAGCCGTCAGTTCTACATGCCACATAAAGTGCCCTTATTTTTCACTGAGCACCTGAACCCTAAAATGTCTGTGCACGCCACTGACCCGTCTAAATGTGGCAGGATGAAGGGAGGACAGCGCCACCAAGAGAATTTCACCCCAGGAATTTAAGCATCAATATTCGCCCACAGGGCGCACAGGTTTAATAAAGACCTTACTAGGCAGAGAGCGTGTTTATAAATATAATTTATTTAATAATATATTAAATAAATAAATAAACAGGGTAAAGTCACATTATTTTCATAAACAGTGCTTTAAAATAGAGTCCAATACTAAAACTGTATTTATATTTAAAAAAAAAATAAGGGGTTGGCCTGAAAACAGTTGACTAGAGGCCATTTAAGAGCTGGACTGGCACCACGTCAGTGCACAGGCACCAGTCTCTGTCGCCAACATGCAGAACATCAGCTTTAAAGCAGCAGACGGGACCTAGGAGGAGGTGGCCGATGACAGGGCCCCACCCACCGGGCAACCTCTACAAAAACAATACCAGTTGTTACATTGATGGATAAATTAAAAATAAAAATAAAAGGATCTGTGTACATACCAGTGGCACAGGTACAACGTCCCTGGTGACAGGAAAGGAAAGCAGCCGTTCACAGCTCCAAATTACACTACCAAATAAAGGGTAAATATTAATGAGCTGGGGCTGAAAAGCAGACAAACTCAGACCCACCACGGAGACCGAGTGTTACCTACGCCAGATTATCTCCGAACCATAGTAAGGAGGTCTGGTAGGTCACTGAGTATTAACCCAGCCGTGACTCGTTCCTACTGGTAACACCAGCGGTCTAAATGTTATATGTTTTATCTAAATGTTAAATCTAAGTCTAAATGTTAAATCATATATACATGTTAAATCTAAATCTAAATAATTTATGTTAAATCTAAATGTTGAAATCTAAATGTTGAAATCTAAATCTTAACATTATATATCATATCTAAATGCTTAATCTTATATCTAAATGTTAAATGTTAAATCTAAATGTTAAATCTAAATCTAAATGTTGAACTTAAATGTGGGGGGTCGTGGAAGGTGGACGAGCTGTTGTGTTGCGGGAGTGTACTGTGAAGTGCAGCTCTTACACCTGCCATGACCGTGCCCTCGATCTCCACCGCCGGGAGAGAACATCACCCTTATTTTGAAATCCAAAACTTGACAGGTATGGATTAAACCCATAACATCACTCCAGCATCATAGTCACAACAGGTAACAGGACGTTCAGAACAACCCTCCTTTTACACTGCAAACCTGGTTCATACCCTGACACATTAAATTAAAACAAAAGCCATTACACATTTCTCACTCTTATTACAGTGTAACAAAAAAAATGTCCATTGCACAACAGGTACACACTGTAAGCAAAGAGGAAAGTATGGCAAAACAAAATACTGTACCTGACAGAGGGTGCATTATGAAAAAGGCAACACCAATTACATCTGTCTCATTACAAAATCTGAGTTAAACTTTACCACATGGTCAGATATCAAGGGATCAACATAATAACCAGCATCCATAGAAAGGTTAGCAGTAATAACCATAGTCAGAAAACAAAGCTATGTCACATTTCTATACAATCAGAATCAGAATCAGAATCAGAATCAACTTTATTGACCAAGAATGTATGTTATACACACGAGAAATTTGACTTGGTGAACTGTGCTCTCTCTAATAGTGTAAACATTAAATAATAACAATCAACTAGAAAAAATAATAATAAATATAAACATAAATATAAACAGTAGTTAGACTAGAATGTGCAAAACTAAATAAAATAACAAGATAATAATAATAATAATAATAATAGTATAAAAAAAAATAAAATAAATAAAAACAATAATAAAATATGAAAATAATAAGATAATAGTGCAGTGGTGCATTGATGAGTAGTGCAGGAGAACATTTAAATTGAATGAAATAGTATGTACATGAACATTATATTAAACCTTCGTATAAAACAAGTCGACTTTTGCAAAATATCAACAATACTTCTGAGAACATTACAAATTTTTATTTATTTTTTTACATTACATTACATTTTTTTTTTTAAATCAACAACCCAATCACCAAACCAGTTTGGTGGTCTACGCTCCCCCCGAGGTCTTGGAGCAAGAGTTTGGAGAACAACTGTGTGGTTCCCCGGTTAAATCTTGAATGACATCCTCATCCAGCTGAGGCTGAGAAGAGTCGTCAAAAAGCAGGACGCCACCAGGTGAGCTGGTGTCTCTGGGGGTCTCCACCACCGGTTCCTCTTCCTCTGCAGGCGTATCCCAGAGGTTCAGTGGTCCAATGTCCTCGGCCTCTTCATCTGTTGAAAGGGTCAGCGCCTCCACTGGTGCCGGTACATCAGAGTTGTGGAAGACCCAGCTGTTGTCCAATGGAGTTCTGTAGTGAAAAGGCTTCAATTTGTCATGGTGAACAACTTTGGTCTTGGAACTTGGACTCTTCTGGACGCTATAGATTAAGTCGTCTAATACACCCACAATGAAATAGGGGCCTTTGTAGGCAGGCAGGAACTTCCTCATTTTATTCTTTCCTCGCTTGGTGCCTTTGATTAAGTGCCACGCTGCAGCACCGACTTGATACTGAACTTGACAGATGTTTTTGTCATACTGTTTCTTGGTGTGCTCAGAGGATTTTCCCAAGGCTTCCCATGCCAGCTGATGGGCGCGCTCCAGCTGCTGTCTGAGCTGCATGACATATTCAGGGATGGTGTGGGTGTCATTTTCATCAGGAGGAAGACCCACGACCAGGTCGACAGGCTCTGTGATTTCTCGCCCAAAGAGCATCATGTTTGGGGTCAGGCCAGTGGAGCTATGTTGGGTTGCACGATAGGCCATGAGTGAGTAGGGGATCATCAAATCTCAGTCCCAGTGGCACCGCTCGGACATCGTGGCCAGAGCTTTCTGTAGAGTGGCATTGAAGCGCTCAACTTGTCCATCTGACTGTGGATGAAAGGGCGTGGTACGTGTCTTTTCAATCCCCAGGAGTTCACACATACCCCTGAAGACAGCCGACTCAAAGTTGGAGCCCTGGTCACTGTGCAAAGCCTGTGGTGCACCATATCTGCACACCCACTCTGAAACAATCTTTTCTGCCACCGTGGGTGCTTGCTCATTGGGAACTGGTTAAGCCTCCACCCACTTACTGAATTAGTCTTGAACCACCAGTATGAAACGATTGTGCCTTTCAACATACAGTTGTGTATCATCAGCATAGAATATAGTGATCTATAGTGTCAAAAGCTGCACTAAGATCTAATAAAACCAGCACTGAGAGTCGTCCTTCATCTGAAGCCCAGAGTAGATCATTAGTTACTTTAACTAAAGCAGTCTCTGTGCTGTGTTGAGCTCTAAAACTTGACTGGAAGTCCTCGAACAGGCTGTTGTTTTGAAGAAATTCACAGAGCTGAGCCGCCACAACTTTCTCAAGAATCTTTGAAATAAAAGGAAGATTAGATATAGGCCTGTAGTTTGCTAAAGTGCTGGAATCAAGAGTAGGTTTTTTGAGAAGGTATTTGATTACAGCTACTTTAAAGGACTGTGGCACGTAGCCTATTGATTGAGATATATTTATTGTCTCCAACAAAGATGGGCAGACCAAGGGAACAACTTCTTTAAACAGCTTAGTTGGGATCGGATCTGAAAGGCAGGTCGATGGTTTGGAGGATGAAATAATAGAGTTAAGTTCCTGAAGTCCTATATGTGTGAAACAGTTTAGGTTAGGCCTATTTACATTTAATGGTACAGCAGGCCCAGGTAAAGGCAGGGAGTGGCTAATTTTTATCTCTAATCTTATGAATTTTATCGTTAAAAAATGTCATAAAGTCCTCACAGCTGAGGGCTAGAGGAATCATGGGCTCAATAGAGCTCTGACTTTGTGTTAGCCTGGCTACAGTGCTGAAAAGGTACCTCGGATTATTTTTATTTTCTTCAATTAGTGAGGAGTAGTATGTAGATCGACTATGTCGTAAGGCTGTCATGTATTTACTATGGCTTTCTTGCCAGAGTATTCGTGACTCCTCTGTTTTATTGGAGCGCCACATTCTCTCTAATTTACGGGTTGTTTGTTTGAGTGTGTGAGTTTCAGAGCTAAACCACGGAGCTTTCCTCTGACGTTTAATAGTTTTTTCCCTCAACGGGGCAATTGAGTCCAAGGTGGATTTTAGTAGACTAGCAGAGCTATCGACAAGCAGATCCAGTTGAGAGGGGTTATAATTAATATCATAGTTATTTATTGGATGGTGCACTGAGTTTAAGGCAGCAGGAATGGCCTCTTTAAATTTAGCCACAGCACTATTGGACAGATTTCTACTCGTAACTATTTTATTGCACAGTGCGAGATCCTCTAGGATAATGTTAAAAGATATTAAAAAGTGATCTGATAGCAGAGGATTTTCAGGGTAGACTTTTAGTTCATTAATATCAAGGCCATATGTTAGAACAAGATCCAGAGTATGATTTAAACGATGAGTAGCTTCATTAATAGTTTGAAAAAAGCCAACTGAGTCTATTAGGGACATAAAGGCTGAGCTCAGGCTATCACTATCTTTGTCAACATAGATATTAAAATCTCCTACTATCAGTATTTTATCAGAACTGAGGACTAAGTTTGATATAAACTCAGAGAATTCTTTTCACCAAAAAGAGTTATTTCTTTACGCCCATAGTCCAAATAGGCCTGCGTCTGCAGCAGGTATGGATGTCCCAGGATAACCTCGGTGCTTTGGGTGGTGTCTGCCATAATGAAGTTAACTTGGGTGATGCTGTTTCCAATATGCACAGGTAAAATTACTTCGCCCAAAACAACGAAGCCTTCAGGGCCGATGCCTTGCAGAATCTGTACAACAGATGCTGCAATGGTGGTCTGAACTGAGTTGGGAGGGAGTTGAAATGATGCAGAGGCAGGACATTCTTCCATGCACCAGAGTCGAGCAGAGCACAGATTTGTAGTCCATGAATCATTATTTGACACATCTCATCTAATGGGCTCTTAGTACAGATAACTACTGTGCTTGGGTCGGGGGTGGAAGTGAAAGTGGCATTCCCTTGTGGATCAATGAGAGGAGGGGCAGTTTCTCTTTAAATGTCCTACACCGGAAAAGTTGTGACAGATAATTTCATTAAGGTTTGTCTTTTTAAACTTGTTTTGGTAAGGTCGTTGCTGCTTATTGAATCTGGTGGCTCCTGGTAGTTGCTCAAACTCTGGAACGTTAGCAGCTTCGCGTACTGTAGCAGTTCTGGTTAACTGTGTTGCAAAGCCACACGCACTTGGCCGTGTGAGCTGTGTGACTGCTCTACCAGCCCTCCTGCTGGTCTTGTAGCAGTGTGCAATTTCATAGACTTATCTAGGGTGTCCGGGTGCTCCTCTAGCAACTTTTGAACAACCTCGGCTTTGGCAAAGGTGTTGGTGAAGACCTCCACGCATATGAAGTCCTGCTCTAACTCTGTGCGGTCAGCATACACAATGGAGACCTCATCTCTGAGGGTGTGCAAGGCTCCTGACTTGTTGTCTCAGCTCGATGCCAATGGCTGCAGCATGCTCTGAACGCGGACCACAGGCAGCTTCAATCTCCTCCACCATGCGCAGATAGCTCCAGTGATCAGATTTTGGATTTTTGTGGACGATGGCCCCAGCTGCACCCCTCAGACTGAACTTCAACTGAACAGCCTTTGTCTTTTCAGTCCAGTGATTGGCTTTTGCACAGCTTTCGAACTGATAGAGGAAGTCCTTCCAATGACCAGTCCTGTCAAAATGTCCTGGTTGCAACATGGGGATTCTTTCTTTTTGTCCATATTGTTCTTCATCACTTGTGTCCATATAGTCATTAAACATAGTGCGTGGTGAACAGCAGTGCGGTAGACAGTCAGCTCGTCTCACACCTTTTAATTCATCCTCATACATTTCATGTCCTCTACCTTCTGGGAACGCTGCACTGCACGATGAATAATAATGCTGACCCTGTGTGTGCACCTCTGGACGATGCTGGACAAGCTGGGAGGCATAGTGAATAGATTGTGGAACTTTTTGTGGGAATCTGGCTTTAGTGGGGATGACAGGGCTGCTGATGAAACAATCACAACCCATTTGAGTAAATTGTTCCGTTAATCGTACTTTTTTTTTTTTGTTATGATTTTGCATTGTCTTTTATCTGGGGAACACTGCAATTTGTCTCTGGTGTCACATGAATAAAAATAAAAACAGTGTTTTTATTAGTTGCTTTGGTGGATTTCTCTGATCAGTATTTACATGTGCACAATAATAAATGCATTTCTCAAAACAACTAGTACAAACTGCAAAACCTAGTGGATGACTCAAACGTGTCACTTGTACAAAATTAATAGTTTCATGAGTATTCATGTCAATGAAAGTGTCAATGTCATTAAAATGACAAGTCCTTCCATTGTTTATGAACAAGATAGTCAAATGTTTAGTCATTTTTTCATTATGACTGTTTACTCTGTGTAAATATTTCTTAGTTACACTACTTGAAAATGCTTAACAAACTACAATGTACTATTTACAAAGCCATTTGTAAACAACAGTAAAGTTACACATTACTGCATTTAGTGAGATAACAACATACTGATATTTCACATTTTTAGTAGATATGCTCTTTGCAATTCTAATTTGGTCCCAGCATTGTGCAAAAGAGAAAAAAAAAAACATTTACCAATTTAAAGTCCCTTTGTGTAGAGCTGTGAACTATAAACAACATTGCAATACATATCAAAATTGAACATACAACTGGACATCCAGACATTCCTGTCTATGTGTCCACATATTTTCATAGACATCACAGCAAAAAACTTCTCTGTCAATGAAGCAATGAGTATCTCCTCGAGTGGCGAATGTACCCTCTGCAGGACTCAAGGGTCACAAGACAATATCACATGCAAACAGCAGAATAGCACAAGAATAGGCAAATTCCAGGATTGACAGGCATCCTGTTAAAGGCAATACTCAGCTTTTAAGTGAAAAGGAATGTTGCATAAATGAATATCATGTTAAGCAGTCAATACACCTCAATGTCGTCACAGGCTACATTTTAAGATTCTCTTACTGGTTTGTAAGTGTCTTAATAGCCTTGGTCCTTCTTATCTTTCAGAACTGCTGTTACTTCCTTCCGGGCACTGAGGTTCTTGGGCGCTGATCTTATAGTAATCCCCAGAGTCAGGACACACACTCACGGTGAGGCCACGTTCCAGTTCTACGGCCCTCATCTGTGGAACAGTCTGCCAGAGCACCTCTGGGCTGCAGAGAACGTTCATATTTTTAAAAATAGCGTATGAAAAAATGCATATGCATGAGTGGACGTGTCTGTAGACACAGACAGCAGCTGATCACTATAGCGATTGTCTTTCGCTATCCACACACTTATTTTCAGCCAAAAAACACACAATATTAAAATAAATGGCTATTTAAGTGGCTATTGTGATTGTGAGTTGAACAAACGCTGCTCCACGGAGTTTGGTGTGTGTGTGGCAGCAGCAGAGTAAACTGAGTCAGCTGTTTCAAACACTCACCTGAATATTAAAGTGCTAAGTCTCTTTCTTGTCATCCTCACCTCTGCTAACAGCCAACAGTCAATTTAAGGTAAATGGTAAATGCATTGCATTGGGTCACAAACACGTCAGATAATGTCAAAGGCGATACGAGGCGGTACAATGGCTACTAAAATGGAACTGATTCTGAGCGCTCACACTGCTCACACACTAAAGGTAAAGGGAGCAGGTTTGTAATCGTAGGCTCACTGGTTCCAATCTGGTCAATCACTGTGGGATGTTGATCAGTCCCTTATATTAACCTTAACTGCTCCCTCAGAATGGAGAAGTTTCCATCTTATGACATAATATTGGGGGAAAAAATCCAACTTGGCCGTTTGGAGCTGACTTTTTACAAAATGTGGGGGGGAGGAAACAGAACTTTTTCAACTTTGGCCCTCTGAATGAGGCTAAAGGAATGTATACTCAATTAAATTGAATTAAACTTTAATTATATCGCGCAAATTACAACAAAGTCATCTCAAAGCGCTTAACAATATATAGAGTCCACTGTAAAAAAGAAGCAACCCAACAAGATCCACATGAACAAGTATTTAGCGACAGTGGGAAGAAAAAACTCCTCTTTTATAGGAAGAAATCTGCAGAGAGAAACTAGGTTCAGAGGTGGCAGCCATCCACTTCGACTGGTTCAGGCAGGCATACACTGTGCAATTTTTGGCCCATTTTGAGCCGATTTGTGACTCATGCGTCTATTTTTGGGATTGCGCTAGTCTCTGCTAGATCGTGTGTCGTGCATCTTGTATGAGTGGTGTGTTCAAGACCACACTATCCGAGACCAAGACTTGCCCGAGACCAGAATGCACTGAGACCGAGTCAAGACCAAGACCGAGACAAGCCGAGACCGAGACCAAGACCATCATTTTTTTTAACATTTATTTAAAAAAATATATAAATAAATAAAATGATGACAAGGTTTGACAGTTAAATAACATTCTCTCTTTAGTTTTAGTTACTTTTAAATACATTTGACAGACAAAAAAGGTGCTTGCAAAAAATTAACTAAAATATGTAATATAACTACTACTGCTACTGATAAATTCACAATTATTGTTATAATTATATGTACAGCAAGTGTTTAAAAGCATTTCTGCCAAGAAATAACATGGCTGGTCACAGTTTTTGCAGATGTCCAACACACAAGGCATCTTAAAAGATTTCAAAGATGTAAGAACAATACGAGCCAATAGGAAATACTTTATTTGGAACTTCAACATCAATTATTCCGTAACAATTCGACTGTAAATTACATCAAATGCCCAGCCGAAACAAGTCATATACCAAAATACAAAAACAACTACAAATTCAAGCTCACAAAAAGTGCTTAAAGAAGAAGAAGAAAAAAAAATCAAGCTCACCACCATGACAAAACAAACCAGTGTGACAAACATGTCTCCAAAAAAATAAATAAATAATAATAATAACCCATGCTCACATAGTGCTTAAAGAAAAACAAAGATAAAAAAACAGTCATCAATATCACAAAGCAAACCAGTGTGGAAGCTAAAGACAAACATGTCTCAAAAAACAACAAAATAAATAAATAAATAATAATAGTAATAATAATAATAACCCAAGCTCACATAGTGCTTAAAGAAAAACAAAGATAAAAAAAACAGTCATCAATATCACAAAGCAAACCAGTGTGGAAGCTAAAGACAAACATGTCTCAAAAAACAACAAAATAAATAAATAAATAATAATAGTAATAATAATAATAACCCAAGCTCACATAGTGCTTAAAGAAAAACAAAGATAAAAAAAACAGTCATCAATATCACAAAGCAAACCAGTGTGGAAGCTAAAGACAAACATGTCTCAAAAACAACTAAAAATTCAAGCTCACATAAAGTGCTTAAAGATAAAAAATCAAAGTCACCACCATGACAAAACAAATCGGTGTGGGCGTTAAAGACAAACATGTCTTAAAACAAAAACAAATAAAAGTTCAAGCTCACATAAAGTGCTTAAATGAAAAAAATCTATGGCACCACCATGACGAAGCAAACAGGTGTGGTAGCTAAAGACAAACATGTCTCAAAACAGTCCAATTTCATTCCATGAGAAATCACAATTTAAAGCAAAGCAATGTTGCATTTAAGAAAAACAAGCGACTGCAGCATTTTGTGACTCATACGTGCACGGTGGGGTCTCATAATAATGCCTCCTCTACTAAAAACTCCCTCAACCGGTGCAGAGGTGGCAGGAACTGATAGCACTTTCAGTGCAAACTTGTGGAGCTGTGGAAACCGGTCACAGTTTTTGTCCCAAAAGACAAGTGGATTGTCAGTGTGAGGGTCCTGGATGGCATCAAAGTATTTGTTTATTTGAGTTCTAATGCTTGAATCCTGTCCTGAGTTATGGTTTTTGTGAGCCTTGTAGCGAGAAAGGAGGCGTGGGACTTTGATAGGTGGTGCGTGAGTTGGTACGTTAGCATTTGTAGCTCTGGGGTCCAGTGCATTTCCTTCAGTATCCTCCACCATTAATTTCTCTACCTCGGAGATCAGATGTTCTGCAAAACAGAGACACAAACACATACAAACTGATTTGACTAGAATTTTGGACATACACTATGTTTAGGTATCAAATTATTTAACACAATATTTTGGCAACAAGTGTGTTCCTAATAAGTTGAATATAATTATGATTAATATTTTAGCTTTTAAAAGGTTATATAAAAATTACAAACTATTTAAGGCTTCTGCATGATAAAATTGGATGCATAAAAAAAATAATTTAGTCATAAAAATAGCAAACCAATTTCTCTAAATGTGTGCTGACCTGTTAGTGTCTTCTTAAGTTAATCTTTGAACCTCTTCTGTGATGTAGCATTTTCTCCATTAGTGACATCCAGATCCACCCAGCTAAGTTGAAGTGTGGATCAAGCATTGTTGCTAAAAAGTAAACATCATTGTTGAAAGGTTCGTCTCCTCTCTTCTCTCCATCCATGTTTGTTTTCAAAAAAATTCCACTGAATCTTTTAATCAGGGACTGCCGAAGGGCAGTCACTAATGATCGACACTGCAGCCGGGCTTCCTCCATCTCCATGAGGTGTGTATTGAGGTCCAGAACAGTCGGAACCACCATGCTGATGGTTATGGATTTTTCTCCCTCCGTCAGGTCGGTGGCCTCTGAGAATGGTGCTAAAATTTTAGTCAATTCATTTTGCTGGGCCCACTCACGAATGCAATACACCACTTCTTCGTGATCCCTGTTGCACATTTCAGTCAGAGCTCTGTGGTCCAGAGCTGTGATGGCCTGTATTTGTTTAAAGGTGCTGTTCCATCTAGTGTTATTTGCTGCCGCAATAGTTGTATTACAGTCAAATGTGGCCTCAAACTTGTCTTTGAACTGTGAGCTTGTGTGTAACAGAGTTGAGAGGCGTGAGGTTTTGGCTATGGTGAGGGAGATGGACCTCACTTCCTTCATGCCATCATTCACAACCAGCTGTCAGGAATGAGCAAAACAAGAAAGACGCTCACCTGATGCCCAGAGAAGCTCATGGTCTTCACCAGAACTAAGGTCCTCCCACATGTGATCTTTGTCAAGGTTTTCCCCTTCACTTTCACTGTCATCAGACTGTTGTTGTGGCATGTGAACTTTGAAAGCACATTTCATGTTTGCAGCATTATCAGTGATAATGAAGCTTATCTTATGATGGATATCATATTCCTCTGTGATCTCCTCAAAGGCAGAAGCAATTCTTTCTCCACTATGTTTGCCTGTAAAACGTTTACAGTCAAGCAAGTAAGATTCAAGTACGTAAGAGTCCTTTGACTTGCTGCACAAATGGGCAGTTACACCCAAGAAAGAACGAAGCCTGCGATCCGACCAGATATCAGTTGTTAAGGATACAGCTGATACTTTTGCCAGCTTCTCCAAAATTGATTCTTTCACATTTTTTACCAGCTCTGGTATTCGTTTTTCAGAAATTGTTTTTCTTGAGAGAGAACGTACTTGTTATCCAAGATCTCAATAAAATGTCTAAAGTTCATATTGTCCACAAGGGATATTGGCAGACTACATCCAATGATAAGGTCTTTCACAATGGCATCGCTGATGACCTGCTGTCTTGGTGAGTGTGGACTGTAGAGCTGTACTTTCTGTGAAAAGAACGCTATAGATGGCTGCCTGGTATCTGCCTGTTGTCCAGCCTTGTATTCCAAGTACCTAAAAGTCAGGTAGAAAAGAAAAAAAATGTATCATACCAAAAAGAGATTAATTCCAAAGGTTAAAATCATTCAGAGAAAAATGGCAAAGCATTATACAATGAAATAAAATTAAATATATAACCCAAAATGATGCATGCTGTGGGTGTCCAAAACACCTTATAAATGTCTTAATAAAAAGCACTATTGTCTTCCATATAGTTGTTTTTTATTAATTGTCTTTGTAATTAAGTGTTCATTTATAGTAATAGTACTATATATCGACCATTTGCATTTGAACCAAAAAAAGAGAGGTAATTTACTTTACTTTCAATTATAGCAGACGTGGTCCTCCATACATGTGTCACCAACCTGTTAAACCCAAGCTCCTTTATGAGAAAATCACATAATTATAATAAATATTCAGTCAAGCACAGATATTAGCTGCTTAGAGCAGCCTCTAACACAATGAAAAACATTTTTTTTAAATCACATGGAAGTAAGACCCTTAGTAATGTGAAATTTTGAAAATATGATATTGAGTGACAATAAATTATGTTATAAATATAAAAATCTGTAGTTCAACTAAAAAAAAATATATCCAAAATTTAAATTAAATGGGAAACCATTAATAATGATAAAATAGGCCAAAAACACACGTTTTTTTTTCTTTCTTTTTTTTTTTTTAAAGTTGAGATGGAAGCAGTTTTGACAAGTGTGGACTGTGCCATTAAAAAGAATTACAATCATTTGTAGTAAAACCTAAATTATTCTTCATTTATCCCATATGGGGAAATGTGTTCCCAGAATTTCAACCATTTCCGAGAAGGAGTGAGCAGTCATGGTGTAGCATGTAGCTGCTGCGGTTAATCATCCACACAGTTAAAAAGTGTTGACCAGCATCGGGCTCGAACCTACAACCTTACAGTTACAAGCCCGCTTGCTAACCACTATGCCACTACTACTTCGTATCAATGGAGTGACCAACACCAACGTCTCTGGCTCACATGTCTGTTATATAAAGCCACTGAGTTGTAAAAGACAAAGTTAGCTTTGCTAGCGTTAGCTTACCTGTCTCTGGGATTCCTTTCAAGATGTCTGATGAAGTTAGGCGTCGTCCCCGCTGTTTCGCTCAGTTGCAGACTGCAGAACCGACACACCGCAGTGTTTCCTTTTCGCTGTGCTTTTGCAAATGTATTCTTTGCGGTTCGTGAAACCAAATTTCACATCCAACGAGTTATGTTTCGCTCCTGCCTCTCTCTCCTGCTTGCTTGTGTGTGTGTGTCACACACGTCACTCAGTCACATTAAGGAAAGTTGCGGTCATTATACGGGGTGGATTAACGCATGAATAAAGGATTGTTTTATCCCGTTCTTCTCTTTGTTATTATCACATTATAATTTTTTTTAAAAATAGCAGGAATTAGTGCTGGTCTCGAATGGTCTTGAGAGAAAATCCAGAGTCCGGGCAGCCCGAGTCCGAGACAAGACCGAGTCAAAATGCTTCAGAGTCCGAGACCTTTAAAATTTGGTCTCGAGACCAAGACTAGTCTCGACTACCACAACACTATCGTGTAGTATACATGGGGTCACAAGAAGCGATTAACACCTGACGACCAGCTCCCGATCAGCAATCGTATGGTCGTAAGGAAATCAAACATGTTTGAAATCCAGTTGCTCCTTGTGAGCTTCACGTGCGCTTCACGTGAGGGTATCTCACTGTTGAAGCAGTGCCACAGATTGGCTTACCTTAAACTCTCACACTGCGCATGTGCGAACACGAACACCGTAGGACCGCTGTAGAACTGACGGACTGTTTAAAGTCTTTTTGCTGAGATTTGCGAGTGTCTCTCCACTTCTGGGTTCTTCTTCTTTATCAGTTTTAATGGCGATGCTTCAGCGTTCTTCTTCTAATTTGTACGTTGCATTTCCGGAAACAAGACCCCAACGTGTCGAGTATGAACGTACAGTGTGAGCAGTCAGATCTTGTCAGAGTTTCGGTCTGAACAGTGTGAGAACATGCATTGTGAGCTGCGCACATCCGAGCTCTGCACATGAGTTGCACAGCTTCAGCTGGAGCTGAGTACGATTCAAAAAATTGCACAGTGTATCCCAGCCTTTAGCTAACAGAAGGCCAAACAGAATAGGATTGAAGGATAGTCCATCCGAGTGTCCCAGACTAGTTGAGCCACAAACCATTGATCAGGAACTGCGAGCTCCAGTATCAAGACACCTGAAACAGAAAAGAGAGCGGAGGGTGAGGAGAAGGCACCAACTGCAGGAAAATTATGATACACTAAGATACAATCGTTCCTAGTGGTTGGGTTAACATTAAACGTCTTGCGGCATCCTCCATGCTCTGAAATGCTACCACTACAGACAAGATTTTGTCTTGCACTGGTCACACGTAATGATTTATGGGGTTGACATCAGTGTAAAATGTTGTAAAGCATTGTGAGCAGTATGATGGGTTATGCAACAAAGTACAGAAGTGGGTGGTTGTCTACAACCCGGCACAACTGTGTCTGACTGGACATCATCCCATCGCAGCCCATTAGAGCTATGAGTAGATGGTGGATCGTGTTTGAATATAATGTTGGTGTTCTACTATATAATCTTAATTTTTAGTTCCTATTTTTAGGTTTAGGGCTTTGTTCCTAGTGTTTAGGTTAACGCTATGTTGTACGGTGTGTATTAATCATTCATTCATTATTCTGCAAAATAAATTTTTATTTAACCATTACAGCTATTAGCCTGTTCTGACATGTCACACCTGTTTACAGCTTTTTGTAAAGACACAGCTGCAAAGCAAATGTTGTTAAGTAATACCCAAAACAACACCTGTTTTCCACAGAAGGTGCTAAAACCATCACCTCGAGGTGTAAGAAGTCACACTTTAGGTGTAAGAAGTCACACTTTACTTAACAGGAAGACAACGCCTTGTTAATGTATCAAGTGTTGACCACAAACAACAACAACTAGTATGGAAACCACCCTGTGTGAACACCTGTTACGCCAGCTGGGCCATGACATCTGTGTGAACTTTTGTCCTATTTTTCTATTCGCTTAGGTGGTCAGATCATGTATTCTGACATATTATCACGCCATGCTTCAGGCTATATATACCACTGATATATTGTGTTCGGGGGCTTCTCTTACACGGACATTCTAGTTGTTCATGAAACCCCCTTCTTTCTCAATCGGCTGATAGTTTAAGACTTTGATACTTTGAAACTTTTTTGATTGACTTTTAATTTTTGTAAACCTATAATAAAAATTCATTAACTATTAAGAAGCCTACTTGATTAAATTAACCGCCTGCAAACACCCACATCTGAGACGGTGCCTGAGTGGAGGACACACTTCTAGGCCTCTGGTAAGTGAGCCTGCCCTTGGTATCCTCTTAATAGGGGTGCCCGGGGTGGGCTAACTCATGCTGTTGTAAAAAAGAGTTGTTTCCAGCTTCGACCTATATTGGATGGGTCTTAATATCAATCCCACAAAACTATAGCGAGACTACTCAGAGACCAAAAATAGGATAGACTTCCAATAGGAGGAAGTACACTTAGTCCTTTTCTTTATTAGATAACAATAATAGAGGATAGGCAGCCAGCTTCGGTGACAAGGTAGAGGGGGAATTCTTGTTTGAGTACGACAGTTTTAGATCCCCTGCCGTTATAAAGTCCCGCGGGCTAAAGACACGCTATTATACGGTATATGCTTTAGCAAATAAGTAGGTTTTGAGTTTACTTTTAAAGGTGGAGAGAGTAGCAGCCTCCCGTACTAAGACTGGGAGCTGGTTCCAAAGGCGAGGAGCCTGTTAGCTGAATGCTCTGCCTCCTGTTCTACTTCTAGACACTTTAGGAACGTCTAGGAGACCAGCAGACTGAGAGCGGCGTGTTCTGCCTGGATGATAGGGCACTAACAGGTCTTTAAGATACACAGGAGCTTGATCACCTAGAGCTTTGTATGCTAACAGAAGGATTTTAAACTCTATTCTATATTTTACAGGAAGCCAATGAAGGGAAACCAATACTGGAGAAATATGATCTCTCCTGTTAGTACCTGTTAGTATTCTAGCTGCAGTATTCTGAAATAACTGGAGACTTTTTAGTGAGTTACTAGGACATCCTGACAGTAGGGAGTTACAATAATCTAATCTGGATGTAACAAATACATGGATTAGTTTTTCAACATCACTCTGGGCCAAGATATTCCTGATTTTAGAGATATTACAGAGGTGGAAGAAGGCTGTCCTTGTGATTTGTTTAATATGAGAATTTAAGAATAACTCAGTGTCAAAAATAAAGCCTAAGTTTTTTACTTTGGTGCTGGGTGACAGAGTAATGCCATCCAGAGACACTATTTGATAATTTCTCTCTAAGGTGTTTTGGATCAAATAAAATCACTTCGGTTTGATCTTGATTAAGAAGGGAAAGTTACGGCTCATCCAGAATGTGATGTCTTCAGACAAGCCTGGAGTTTTAATAACTGATTAGTTTTGTCTGATTCCATTACGAGATAAAACTATATCATCTTTTATATTATGTTCTCTGATAATGTTACCTAGTGGAAGCCAGGGTTGGGTTCAATTATAATTGTAATCGCGTAATTGATAATCAATTACAATTATGGCGTAATTAGAATTGAAATTGTACTTGAAAAAATGTGTTGCTCTTGCAATTGTAATTGAATTGTAATTGAGTTTAGATAATTCATGAAAAACTTTATGGCTTACACATATCAGATAGCACTCACTGTTCTAGGCCAGCCTTGTCCCTGCCTACAAAATACATGAGTGACCAACAAGGTCACTTTAACAAGGAATTTAACACTTAAGCCTCACAATGGGCCATCTATGGTTTCACACATCGTCCTCTATCCCGGGTGTAACCGGACGGCAGTGCGTCAACACGTCAAAGAGGAAACACCCGCCGTGACATCAGCGCTGGGTGTTTCCTCTTTGACGCAGCAGCAGCAGCACACACACTATTCTTAAGGTAAAAGGAAAGTTTATTTTTGTTGGAAAAACACTTTCTGTATTAGCATTTGGAATTTTGAGTTTAAGAAAAATGTGAGTGGCAGAGTGTATTACTTTAAGCTGTTGTTATTTTCATGTGAATAAAGAATTAAAAGATGCACTTTTTTCAGTAAGCTAGGCCTATGTGTTTTCAACATAAATCTTAAATTCTGTTGGTTCATGAAGGACACCATGACTGGCTGCCGGCTCCCACTGCCTTTTTATTTTTTATTGAATGCTAACTCTGACTCTGAATGCATTATTTTGTACTTTTATATTCTTAATTGAACTTTATTTTGGAATTTTGAGTTGAAGAGCAATATAAATATATCGTAATGTTATGGAATTAATTAATTTTAGATATGTAAATCAACATGTATAAATTATTCGATGATCGAATTGAGTCAAATCGAATCAAACTGGAAAAATTAATCATTAGATTAATCGCTGCATCAAAAAAAGAATCGCTAGATAAATCGTTTAAAAATTAATCGTTTATCCCTGCCCTAACTGAGAGCGCCTTTAATTTGAAGATTATCTATGACTTAAGATCTTACTGGCACTGCTCGGCTGAGGAGGAGATGAGAAAAAGATTGGGGACTGGGGGGGTCATGACAAGGAAAGAAAAAACAAAAGTACATGAGCACACTGTTGGCATTTTAGTACACCGTAATAAACCATTAATACCAAATGCTTTGCCAGACTTACAGTGCAGGACAGTAGTACATTCTTAACACTAGCAGCAAACTGGAACATGGAACTGCAGACATAAAATTAGAACAGAGGAATCAGCAGACACTGATTGTGAGACAAAAATACTCTCAAAACACAAGTAACATTGGCTACTCCTTGGTTATGCAGTGCCAACATGTAATTTATGCAAAAGTCCTTCACAATGGGTATTCTACAGTGCCAAAGATGCACATAAAGATGAAGCTACGTATTACATTGCTATTACTGGCTGGAGACATAGAACTGAATACTGGCCCACAGTTCCTAGGTCCGAGTCTCACACCAGCGGCTCCCTCACCTGGTTCTGGGAGCAGTCCCACCAGCCATACACCTTTGATTTCACTGTTTCCACTGGCTGTGTCTGACGATGTGCGCATCAGTGTGGGTGCTGTGGGATATGCGGTGTTTCCTCTCTGGACACATGAGTTGTTTGATGTTCCTTGGATTTACCCTGATCACCTTGTACGCAAGCCGGTGGAGGGGAGAGTGCTTCCTGGTATTCCTCCAGCCTGACCTGGAAGCGGCGCGCACGTCAGGGACCCGACAGGCGGCATGTCCAATACTAACAGTAGCAATCTGTTGGCTTGTCCCACGACACCCAGGATGGCACCTGCTCCTGGAGGGGTCACCAACAGGACGATCTTGACGCAGAACATCTTGCAGCCCACCGGGAGCGTCTCTGAGCTCCAAATGGACTTATGGGTCACTTTAATCACATGATAGAGAAACCCTCCAGAATAATTTCATTCTCCTCAACCTGTATTGATTTATTATTTATAAACAATCCAGAAAGAATTGTTAAGACTTTATTAGCTGGCTTGTCTGATCATAACATAATCCTCTGTGTGTAGGATCTTCTTGATAAAAATGCCTGCGTATGGCTGTCTTCTCAGACCTCAAGAAGGCCTTTGATACAGTAAAACATGATATCCTCCTTTCAAAACTGTACAAATTCAATTTTTCACAAGAAACACTGCTCTGGTTCAAATCATACTTATCTAACGGACAACAATGTGTATCCAACTCTGGCAACAAATCGCAATACCTCAAGTGTCCAGCAGGGGTCCCCCAAGGCAGCATTTTGGGACCTATTTTATTTTCTATTTATATAAACTAGTACAGTGCCCGTTGGAAGTGTGCATTCACATGGGAGCTTAAGTACAGTTAATTATGGCCAAATGAGTATGTGTTTGAAAGTTAAACTGTAGGACAACCTGCATGTCTTTCAATCCCTTTTTAAGAGCCTAATTATAATCATTTCACTGAAGAACACCATTAGCTCCATGAAGACGATCGTGGATCAGTGGTAGAGTGGGTCATCCAATAACTGAAGGGTTGGGGGTTCAGATCCTGCTCTATCCAAGTCATTGTTGTTGTTTCCTTGGGCAAGGCACTTTATCCACATTTCATACAAAGGGTATGAATTGTGCACGAATGTTGATGGTGGTCAGAGGGGCTGTAGGCACAAAATGGCAGCCAACCATGCATGATGTGAATTAATAATGGTTTCTATAACTTCAGTAATGAGCTTTGAGTCTATTTGAAAAAAGTGTTATATAAATCTATATAAATGGTTGTTACATGAAGCACAAATTCAATTATCGACCCATGTTATTAGTCAGACTGGAAATTTCAAGTGCTTTATATATTTTCTTAATTCTTCTTATTTAAGTAAGGACAGTACAAATCAATGAACATTCAACAAATGTAATTATGTCAGAATATAGCCAAAGGCTAATTTCCATCTGTGGTCACTAGACAGGCTGATGTAAAAAAAAAAAAAAGTCACACTTAACAATAAAACAATGTACAAAAGGATTACATACAGGACACAGAACATAGGGATCATACAATACAGTAAGTTTACATTTTAAATGGAACACTGGGATCAAAACAACTACACTATCAAGGGAATGAACTGGATGCTGTGAGGCAAAGAAAAGGACAGGGGAAAGAAAAGCAGTTCACTTCCACATACTCAGAGTTGGTCAGTTAAAGGAGTGCATACAGGTCCCCCAAAAAAAGAAGAATTTGAAATCAATCATGATTACATGAATGGAATTCATTGTCCATATTTATAAATATGGATTTAGGTCAGTATAAATTTACATTATTGAGTTTCATTATCTTCTAAAAAGAAAAAAAAACCCGATTTAAAGTGATATTGTGCATTGCCGTGAGATGTTTCTTTTTCTCTCTTTCTCTCTCTGAGTGGGTGGGGCGAGTGGTGGTGTGTGGGAGCGTGTGTAGCTTTGAGTGGAAGCGTCCTATCTTTCTACTTTCTTTCTATACTGTGCAAATTTATTAACGGATTGTTTGTAAAGTTAAGGGTCCGTGTTTTTTTTGTTTGTGTTGGTGCCGACCAGCACTCGCCGCTCGGCGTGGTGTGTGGGTTTTGTGTTGGGACGGATAACGGGGTCGAATGTGGAGTTTACCGGTCTAACGAGGAAGCACGGTGTAAAGGTCGCCGGTGCTTCCCGATACTCGGTAGATGAATGTGCCCAGGCTGTTGCTGAGGTGGTCGGATCTCAGAGTGTAAAGTCCGCAGCCAGGATGAATGAAGCAGTCGTGCTGTTTGTTGACTGCGTGGAAAAGGCAAATGCGGTAGTGGAGAGTGGAGTGGTTATTAATGATATGTTTGTTGCCGTATCTTCTCTGTCCCTGCCGGCAAAACGAGTGACTTTGTCGAACGTTCCGCCTTTCATAAGTGATGATTTTTTTGTGAGAGTTGTCACGACATGGGAAAATAGTCTCTCCTATAAAAAAGCTGTCGTCGGGATGCAACCGCAGTTGAGTCATGTAGTGTCACACAGATGCCAAGTGTACATGATTTTGAATAAAAGAAATGAGGAACTAAGTCTTGTGTTAAGTTTGAGAGTGGATGATTTTGATTATGTTATTTATGTTACGTCTGAAAATATGAAATGTCTCCACTGCAAGAAGGAGGGGAACCTGATCAGGGCGTGTCCAGATTTTGGTGGGGGCAGCAGGTCAGCTGATAAACAGACCGGTGGGCAAGAAAAGGGGGGTCAGGAGAACACCCAAGGGCTTACGGGTGAGGAGCAAGGTAGATGAACAAGGTGAACGTACTGAGGAGGGCAGGTGGGCAAGAGCAGAATGACGGGAATAAAGGAAAGGTAGGTGGAGAATTAGAGATTGGAGAACAGATACAGAGTGGGACCGAGGCAGGTAAACGGGTGCAAAGGAAAAACAGGCAGGCAAGTGAGCGTAGAGAAGTTGATGAAGAAGAGAAAAGAGTTAAAGAAACACGGAAGTGTGTTGATGAAAGGCAGGGAGAGAAACAGTTACAGATTGGACAAGAGAATGGTTTAGATGGCAATCAACAGGTGAACAGGTACAGAATGGGGCAGATGAAGGACATATGAGTGAGCAGACACAGAGTAAAGGAGCTGAAGAACAGGCTGAGGAGTTGGTAGAAACAGAGGTCACAGCATCCCTAGAGGGGAGCGCTGATACTGCAGAGGAGGGGATGGAGGAAGAGGGCTTTACTCCGACCACCTCTCGTTTCAAAAGAAAAACAAAAAATAATTGCTGTGGTTTGCAGGAAACGAGTAAAACAAGTAAAAAGTAAAAGTAAAATCAGGGCGGGAACAGAAAGAATCTGAAGGGTCAGAGTTCAGTGCTGATGAAGTTTCTTCTCAGCTAACTGATCATGAGACAACTGACTCAGTTTTTTCAAAGACAAAGAAACAAAAAAGACTACAGTATTGAAAAAATAAAGCTTTTTCTGCAGAAAACAAAAAACATGTGGGGAGTAAAAACTGAAAACTACTTCCCTGATAAAAAAGATTTTCTTGAAACAGTCAGAGAAGTCGAGGGAAAGGCTGTTTTACTGACCAGGAGTTGTTTCGACTGAGAAAACATGTTTCCAAACTTAGGATGAAGCTAACTAAAGGTAATGCTGATGGTGGTGATGATGATGAAGGGAGAACTTTGTAGGTCTCCCTTCCAGATGAATGTGCTAGGAATTTCCTTTCTCTTCATATCTCTCTTTATGAGTCAATTTAGGATTGGCACTTTAAATCTTAACGGGGCAAGGGATGCTAAAAAGAGAGTCATGTTGTATGAGAGCATGAAATTGAAAAAACAGATATTATGTTTTTACAGGAGACACACAGTGACACCTGTAATGAAGTAGACTGAAGGAGGGAGTGGGGTGGACACATTGCACTGAGCCATGGTAGCAGCAGCAGTGGAGGGGTCACTGTGCTGTTCTCTGACAGATGTGGGCCCATGTCCTTCACTGTGACTGAGGTGATCACTGGCAGGCTGTTGGAAGTTCACTCTATTTTTGAGCAGTGTGAACTTTTTTTGGTAAATGTCTTTGCTCCTGCCAATATTCCAAACAGACTGCTGTTCTTGAGTGAGATTAACTCATTCTTAAACAGTGTTACTCAAGACACTTTTTTGATTTTAGGAGGTGATTTTAATTGTACTGATGAGGACTCTATAGATAGGAATCATATTGAACCACATCCTGCTTCTAAAAGACTTTTGAACCAGGTCATTGAAAATCATGAGCTTGTGGACGTGTGGAGATCTTTTCACAATGAGAAGCAATACACATGGAGTCATAGCAGAGATGGTTTTATTTCTTTAGCCAGACTTGTGTTTAATGATAGTTTTATTGTACCTGCCCTCTTTACTGACCACTCCCTTGTTTTGTGTAATATTTTTATTAACAATTTTAAAACCAAAAGCGCTGCATGGTACTTCAACACGTCTTTGTTGCTTGATAAAAATTTTGTAGAGAGTTTTAGATATTTATGGAAAGATTTTAGGACAACATGTACAGATTTTAAGTCTTATAAACAGTGGTGGGATTGAGGTAAGGCCGAAATTCGAACGTTCTGTCAGCAGTACACTCTCAATGCCACACGGGACATCACAAGATCCATGAAAGCTCTAGAGGCTGAAATTGTGGAACTCCAATCCCTGCTAGAGTCCACAGGAAAACAAGGACATATTGAAGTCCTAAAAACAAAAAAGTCAGCTCTTACAGACCTATAAGGAACCAGAGCCCAGGGAGCACTGGTCAGATCCAGGTTTCAGAGTGCAACTCATATGGATGGTCCATCCAAATTTTTCTTTGGGCTGGAAAAAAAGAATGGGCAGAGCAGGCACATCCATGTTCTGAGATCAGCAGCGGGACTGGAGCTAACGGAATTCAATTCAATTCAATTCAGGGGCTGGTGCTACCACACTGTCAGAGAGCTTTTGTTGTTTCAGTCAATGCTGATGACATTATTTTAATGATAAAAACTTAAACTGAAATAAATAATCTCAAAAAAATAGTGCAGGAATTCAGCAAAGTGTCATCTGCAAAGGTTAACTGGGCAAAGAGTGAAGGCCTGGCACTTGGGTTTAGATCCGCTCACATGCCTAAACTACCAGCAGGTTTACCTTGGGGGAGGAACGGTTTTAATATCTTGGTGTGTTTCTAGGGGATGAGGCCACCGTACAGAAAAACTGGTAGGGGGTGGTAGAAAAGGTGAAGGGGAGGTTGGAGAAATGGAGATGGTTGTTACCACAAATGTCATACAGAGGAAGGGTTTTAATTATCAATAATCTGGTCTCCTGTTGTCTCTGGCACAAGGTGGCATGTTTAGAGCCCCCTGCTGGTCTCCTTAAGCAACTACAGTCTATTATGTTGGGGTTATTTTGGGTGTGTGTGCTGTTCCTATCAAGACATGAAGGGGGGCAAGGTCTGGTGCATCTTGCCAGTAGGGTCTGCCTTCAGACTCCAATTCCTTCTGAAATTTCTCAACGGCCCAACTGATGTTGTCTGGAGATCAGTGGCCAGATTTTTAAAATGGTGAATGTACTTGGTCTAGACTCTTCCCTGTTTCTTATGAAAACTGACTGTTTTAATCTGTCTGCTTTTTATCAGAGCTTTTTTAAAACCTGGACACTGTTTTCATCAAAAAGACTGAAGCGCACACTGTCTTTACACTGGCTGCTGGAGGAGCCGCTGATTCATGAGGCCCGTCTGGATGTCCAAGGGATATCCTTTCCAGGGCTGTCCCATGCTCTGACATCTACAGGTCTTACCACCCTGAGAAATGTGTTGATGTGGCAGGGCCTGATCTGAACAGGTGTGCGTCTGGAACAGCTGCTCTTGGTCTTCGCTCTGCACGCTTTGTGGACAGAGCCCTCAGACTTTGGAAGGCTCGACTCACTGAGGAAGAAAAAGAGATGCTTCACGATTACTGCAGCAGAGTGGAGCTCCCTGATGAAGGTGATCCTTTTCCTGAGCTGGGCCTCTCCTTGGGTTCTGGCAGTGGGAAAATGGAAGTACTGGTTTTTTACACTGCTACAGGAAAGCAGTTTTATTTTTTGTGTGTGAATGGACTGAACATTAACGAACTGTGCAGCAGGGTGGACACAAAATGGAGACAATGGGTGAAGTTGGGTACCCATATAAAACCAGTATGAAGGTTTTATATAAAGACCCTCTAACAAAGAGATCAGGAGACCTGCAGTGGAGACTTCTACACGGAGCCGTAGCTGTAAATTCTTTGGTGTCTCGCATTAATCCACAGGTTTCTGATGAATGCTTTTACTGTAAATCCATTGAAAATATTGTACACTGTTTTTTGGAGTGTGACAGACTGACAGAACTGTTCGAACTTTTAAAAAATGTATTTATTGTTTTCAAAGAAGTGTGGTTACAGACTGTTTTTATACTTGGGGCAGGTTACAGGAAAGAAAATGCAGTAAAACGAAAACTTAAACTTCGTAACTGGACAGGCTAAGCTTGCGATTTACTTAAGTAGAAAAAAAAAGCTCAAGAACAGTAAAGAGGTGAAGGACCTGTTTGTGTCCATGGTGAGAGCCAGAATGTGGGTGGATTTTAGGTTCTATAATGCAATGGAGAATCTTGAGGAGTTTCTAAGCTTATGGTGCTATGAAGAGAATATCTGTTCTGTGGTTGACAAGGAACTCATTTTCAGTCAGTTATTTTAATGTGAGTTAAAATGATGTAAAAGTTTTGGATCATGTTGCAAAAAAATGAATTGTAAAATGGTATAATAAAGTGTTTTCTTAAAATCAAATCTCTCTCCCTATATATATATATATATATATATATATATATATATATATAGTGCATTGCACATAGCACATTTAAGATTTCTTTATTAATAAAAATATAAATTAGTTGTAAATGTACAACCTGTTAGGATGTTGTAGGATGTCAGCTAATGGAAAATTGTATGTCCTTTTC
Organism: Gouania willdenowi; assembly: GCF_900634775.1. NCBI lineage: Eukaryota > Metazoa > Chordata > Actinopteri > Blenniiformes > Gobiesocidae > Gouania > Gouania willdenowi. The sequence continues at coordinate 32,361,140 of NC_041060.1, forward strand.
AATACATTATTTAAAATTTATTATGTTGGGTTGGTTAATCAGGGATGATATTACTTATTTTGTCATTAAAGCTGCAGTATGTAGGTTTTTTGGCATCATTTGGTCAAAAATGCTATAATCATTTTGTTGCGTATTGTAATCCAAAGTGTTCTGAGTGGACAGTGAAAGTCTTCTCCTTCTCCTGGTCCTGTAAGACAATTAGAAATACAGGAGCATGATGCTGGACTTCAGCCAATCAGAGATATTTCTACAAACGTGTGCTCCATGAGCTGTTTTGGGCGTTGCTATAGGCTGCTTGACTGAAGTCAGGCGCGTTCACATACCATCGATAGTAAAAGTGTGATGATGGATGTTCCAGCAGAGGACTCCATCGCAGCGTTAGGTACACTGTTACACAGCAAATCAAGCAGAAAAAGGCAGACCGAGATGGAGAAGCAACGCTTTAGAGGTACAAACGTGTTCTGGAGGAACTGACAGCTTGGTGTCCTCGCGGATCCCCGTGACTAACTCACGTACTGGTGTCAAAGGGATAGTGATAACAGATGGGATAAATTGCGTATAAATCTAAGAAATACAGTCTGGATGCGGAGGGATGGGTGTAACTCGGCCCTGAGCGGCTGCTGAGATCACAACCACCTCTGTGTGCTTGTGGTGGGGACGAGCTCACGGTGCTCAGGGCAGTAACTACAGAGAGATTCGTGCATTCATGTCAAAGTCTCCAAAACACCAGATAAATCTCCAATAACACAAAATAGAGTCCATACATTTGTCACGAGTCTCTATTGAGAAAAAAGTCGCTAAGAGCGTTCACAAAAGATACCGGTATAGGAGGTTAATTTTTGGTTTCAAAACGAAGTGGAGAGAGAAGTCTACATACTGCAGCTTTAAGAAGAAGGTACATTTGCTTGTGCATGTTTACCTCCAGGATCTAATCCTCACCAGGCTGACAGTCTCCCAGGTGAATCCTAAGCACTCCCTTACTGTGGAGCTGCAGCAGGCTCTCAAACTCAGACGGCATAGTGTGATATTTTTTTTGTGCTGGTACATTATCATAGTAGTGGTTAGTCAAAAGATTGAACCTCTCTGGGTGAATCTCAAATGGCCAAAATCCATAAAGATCCACTCTCTTACAGACTTCTAAAGCCAGGCTAACGATCATGAATCCAGTGCTGAGCCGGGCTTCCCTGAGGCCAAGAGAACTCCAGAACGAGTGCAGTTTTTTGAGATATTTTGGGTTTGCAAACACTGGTTTTACAGGGCTTTTAGGTTCTTTGATGACCTGGGCAGCTCGTATACTAATCCCAGAGGTGTAGCTTGAAGAGAAAGCAGGTAACAGCAAATAGGAGCTACCGTAGCCTTGCATAGTCTCCAAGAATTGGGTTTTTTTATTTAGAGAAGCAAACCTGAAGGAAAACAAGGAGATAAAAGAATGTGAAGCAACATACTGTACGTGATGAAGAAATAAATGTATACCAACATTCAATAAAATGACATATTTCTATTTTCCTACTGACTTTATATAAAAGATGCTCGGGTTTGCTGTCACGAGGTCAGTCTTGTTGCCAACATGCATTTTAAATCTCTTGTCCACTGGAGGTAGGTTACACCTGAAGAATGAAAGAGGATGACAAAAACCCCTAAATGGTCTCTTCACCAAAGTATAATCAACGTTTAATATGTCTACAATAAACCACTCTCTTACCTAAACACAAACTGAGCAGAATCAATCTGTTTCCCACATGTGCTGTTGATCAGGATTCCACCGTTTCCCACCACAGAGCAAGTGTCCAGCTTCTTAGAGGAGAAAATGTGTTCCTTTAACCAACGAGAGCAGAAAGACGTGAGAAGAAAAAAACTATAGTACTTTTAAAACAAACATTTCATTAAAAACTGACCTTGAGATATGCTTTCTTTAAATTACTTGTCTTTTATTCATTTTATTTGCAGGTATGGTAAATATTGGGAGGTCTGCATTTGGGTAAGCATGATGCACATACTTTTTATAAAAAGTTACTGTTGATATAGTCATTCTATTTCTGTCTTGTGCAAAGTTTAAAGGTTGCTAAAAGTACAACTAAAACTCAAGTAAAGTGAAGGATGAGGTCACCAAGACATGTGAGACAAGCGTAGACATGTCTTTTGTTGCAACAAAAAGGTTATGCATTAAATGTATCTGTTTATTTGGATCTCCATTAGCTTTAGCCATTGCTACTCTTCCTGGAGTCCACACCCAATACAGTATATATATATATATATATATATATATATATATATATATATAGTTTATAAATACATATTTCACATCACACAACAAAGCAAACAAACAAACAACTAAAACAAAACAAAAACAACATTTATACATTCAGACTTAGTTCCATTTAACAATCAGAAGATTGGTTATTCAGCAATATACATATTGATGATGTGGATTATTATTCATGGTTTATTTTTTAACATACTACTGTATGATTGCATGTCCAATTGCTCTTAATTAACCATAATAAAATATATTTAGGTCAACTTTTTCAAAGCCTATTTGTTGGAACAAACAATAAATGTCATCTTTAACAACTACAATAACTGATCGTTTTCTAAAATGTAAGACATCTCTTTAAAAAAATACTTAGATGTAAACTTAGAAATTCCTTCCTGCATGTATATGTCTATCTCTTGATGAGCTCGTGTCTTTGACCCTGACAATCACAAATGTCTTACGTATCATATCAAAAGAAGACACATGACCCAGCCATGTGACAGGCAAAGGAGGAGAAACCAGATAACAACATGGAATAAAAATGCTGAGAAAAACTACGATCAAGACGCTGAGAGTGAGCCGAGCCTGACGCCCACAGCTGTGTATTTATGATGAGTGCCTGTTTCTCCTATTGACCTGATATTGTTATTGATTGATTTCTGTTCATCTGTAAGAAATTGATTGATTGATTCAGCAAAGCAAAACCTCTATGTCTCTCTGTATGTAATCTCAGGTACTGAAGATGACAGTATCTTCATCGACTCGAACAATATCATTATACATTTACAGTTATTTATCAATATACATATATATTTATAAATCACATAAAACTAATCAAACTTATCCTAATTAATTGTATTCAGTAACTTTCATCATTATGCACCAAGAGCTTTTTTGTTGATAAATGTTCTTTCAGTGGTTTTGAAATCTAAATGTGTTATTTTCTTGAATAATTTGTCTTGGGAAAGCATTCCATGTCACCATGGCCCTGTACATCACAGTGCTTTTCATTTTATTAGTCTTTGCTTTAGGTAGAGTGAATCTACCTTACGTATTATGTCTTGTTTTATACACATGTTCATCAGAACTAAAAGACAATCGTTTAAATAAAATCGTTGGCTGAGTTGCAGAAATGTTTTCTGTGTATCCGATACACAAAATTTGACTGTCAGGTTTGACTACACTAATGTTACATGGAATTACAGCTGAAGTACAATTAAATGTATTTGAGCATATTAAGTAAGTGATTGACTCTACATCCATAGGAAACCAAAAGGCAGATACAGGAGCAACTTCACCCAACAATGAGATGTTGACTGCTGTAACAGTATTATAGATTATGACTATGAGGTACTAAAAGACATGCAGGCTGCTGAACCTAAACATAAAAAAGGAAACTGGAAATATAAAAATGTGCTGTACAATGTTACCAGGCATTTACACCTGACCAGAGGAAAATCCCTTCCTCCCAAACACTGGAATTTAAATCTTAAGCCAGGGTCATGTCATGTCTCAGCAGGAGAGATGGTTAAGAAGATAAACTTAGTTGCTTACAGCCTTTGAATTCTCAAATTACTCAAAAAAAAGTTGGGAAAAAAGCTGTAAAAATCATTTTAAGAAATCGTTGTGCTTTTCATTCACAGTCTGCCAGTTAGTAGAAAGCAGGGTTGGGGTTATTTATAATTGTAAATGCATAATTGATAATTCATTACAATTATAATTGTAATTGTAATTTTAAAAACATGTTGCTGTTATAATGCAGCATAAATGCCACAGGATATTAAACTTTTTGCTGTACACAATCAAAGCTTTAAAAACACATAAAACCTACAACATTAGCTCTCATAACACTTGTGGCGTGTAAGTGCAGAGGCTAATGTGCAGCTACTCTTCATCAATGCTGTTTTCACAAGTTATTGTGTAAGAAAATGAGTTGGTCAACATGCTTCCAATTAAGTGTGCTCCGTGGTGAAGTTACACAGTTATACGGCGCACACAGCGGTCCGTGTTTCAAGATGGTATGGGTGGGAGGCCGGCATTGCCGCTGACCTCTTGGGCCAACTGTCGTGGGCCGGTCCCCGCCACGGGAAGCGGCGATTTGGGAGCGGGCCAGAGAGACCCTAGGCCCTTCCAGACTGACCTGGAGCCACCCAGTGAGGACGCATCACTGTACAGAGACACTGGTGCCAAAAAAAGCACAGATACCTCTTGGCCAACTTTTAAATCATAAGATACAGCATGCGATTCTTTCGAATGCTTAATTTTCATCTGGATGAGTGAATCTCATGCTCAGTAACTGTGGAAGCACTGATACTGTGGAGTTCCATGAAGTTCACCAGACATGTTCACCTGTATGTGAGTCCATGGTTCCTGAGGCCATGGCATGGGTTGTAAGGGTGGAGGTGGGAGAGGGCCGGTTTTACCACTGGTGAGGCAGGCCGCAGAGTTGCTGACCAGATCCTCGATGACTGATACCTGGCCACCAGACCAGGCCCCTGCAACGTTGCTTGACCTTTACAATACCCAGATGGATAGTCGTGGATCATGGCCAGGACCCCTTCTCTCAAAGCACTTGGGACCACGGTGCACAGCCCTCTCGCCACGCAGATGTCATTCCAGCAGGAGAAGTCACCTCTGACTCGTTGAAAGGTTAATTAATGGTAATTCCTTAGAAACCCTGGCAGGCCAGCCATTACAAATGAAAGTGTAGAGCTGGGTGAGAACAGGGTCTTGTGCAGAAGCTGCCTGAAGTTCTTTCAGGGAACCAGCTTTCTCAAGGGGTGTGTGCAGCAAGAGGATCCGTTCCAGTTCTGAGGAGTCCTGGTTGGTGTCTGGTGCAGAAGTGGGCGTGGCTCTGGAGAGGAGGTCTGCCACGACATTCTCCTTGCCAGGGGTAAACTGTGTAGAAAAGTTGTACGCCTGTAGCCTCTCAGACTACCAATAAAGGAGCAGCAGTGTGTGGCCTGATCCGGTTGTTACCAGGAGGGCTGTGAGGGCCTGGTGGTCGGTTAATAGAGTGAAATGTCGACCGTAGAGGTACATGTGCCACCGCTCACATGCCCAGACGCAGGCCAGCTCCTCCTTTTATGCCACAGAGTACTTTTGCTCAGTTGGCGTAAGCTCCCTCGAAGCGAATGCCACCGGACGCTCAGTCCCTTGATGGGATTGAGACAGGACTGCCCTGACTACAGTGTTGGAGGAATCACAGGTCACAAATGTGGGGCTCATGAGGTCAAAGTGGCCAAGTACAGGTTGGGAGATTAGTTGAGACTTGGGCCGGCGGACTGTGGCAAAGCATGCGGGAGACCAAGCCCAGGGTGCATCTTGCTTCAGTAGGGCACGCAGTGGTGCGATAGTATCAGAGTAAAGGGAAAGGAAACGCAAGTACAGTAATACGTGGTGTCACGGCAAATTTGCGGTTGACCTCATTTGGAGACATGATTTATTGCTCTGGTTGAATGATGGAGTCCAGTCGAAAGATGATGATTTTATAAAAAAGATTTATTATAAAACTAAATAAAAAAAGAGTACAAAGATGGACAAAAATCAGTGACCGTCCGGCCGGACTTTCGAAGGACAGAGTGGCACAGTTCTAACTCATCACGTATATTCCCCCTCAGTCCCCCTCCCTCCTCCCCCCAGGAGATAAAGAAAAGAGAGAGGAGGAGGTGAAGGAAGAGGGTGAAAAGGGACAGTTTCCTCTTAGGTCAAAACAACCAGTTCTCTGGTATCTGCTGATTGTCATGGGTGCAGCTGGAGGTGTGTGCGTGTATGTGTTTGTGTGTATGAATGGATGTGTATGGGGTGTGTATGTGTGACTATGTGAGTGTGTGTAGGCATGTGAGTGTGTGCACAGAGGGTGCCTCTGTGTCTGACCTTGGTGATTCATGTGTTTTGGGAAGATGACCTGACCCAGAGCTAGAAGCAAAGTTGAAGACATGAAGAGCACACAATGGAAAGTTACAACCGAAGGCTTAAGGAATAAGGTGTATGAGTAAATATATGAGTAAATATATTAATAAAGATAACTAATAATGTTTGCCATAACAGTGGTTATCCCCAGAAACGATGACAGCTGCGCCGGGCAGTAGGGTTCAGGCAGGCGCAGGTTTACATCGACGTTTGAGTGCAGCGGGCTCAGGCCTTCAGCGGTCAGACGAAACCCCACAAACTCGATAACAGGAGCTGCAAAGATGTTCTTCTCACCGTTCAGTGTGAGGTTGTGATCAGCGAGCCCGTCCAACACCTTGGAGAGGAGGTCGTCATGTAGGGCTGATGTTGTTCCGTGTACCACAATGTCGTCCAGGTACACAACCGCCCCGGGAATGCCTGCAAAGATGCCATGCAAGGCGCTAGTCGACCACTGGGAGCAACTTAGGGTTCAGTGTCTTGCCCAAGGACACTTTGACACATAGTCAGGTACTGGGATCGAACCCCCGACCTCTCGATCAGAAGACGACCCACTACCACCTGAGCCACAGGTGGTAGTGAGTATCTATAACTAATTACTTTTTTAAAGTAACGTTCCCAACACTGGTACTAAATTAAGCATTAAGCTATTTTAACTAATTATATTATTTTGTACCAACAAGTTATTTCCAAAGACTTGCAATAATCTTGTATTTACCTTAATAGGCTATATTCAACCTTAAAAAATAGGCTATTACTAAAACTGTTATTTTATTCTAGGCAGCTACAGCAGGAACGCAGTAGGTCATCTACCAGCAAAGAAGTTGAGATAGATGAATCTCCAGATTCATCTACGGATAAAGCAGAGTCCATAGCAGCACTAAGTCGATGCACAGTTACAGAATCAGAAGTGCTGTCTGATGACCAGAATAAGGGAGAACAAGAAAGGCATGATGTAGAAGCTGTATGTGAAACTGTACCAGTTCAAAGGTCAAGTAATTTTATTAAGATATTGACATAGATAAATATGCAGTAACATTCAACATGTGCCTGTAATGTTTGTTTATTTTTTATATCTCACACTGCTATAATAAGGCAGCTGTCAGTTCTACATGCCACATAAAGTGCCCTTGTTTTTCACTGAGCACCTGAACCCTAAAATGTCTGTGCACCCGTCTAAATGTGGCAGGATGAAGGGAGGACAGCGCCACCAAGAGAATTTCACCCCAGGAATTTAAGCATCAATATTCGCCCACAGGGCGCACAGGTTTAATAAAGACCTTACTAGGCAGAGAGCGTGTTTATAAATATAATTTATTTAATAATATATTAAATAAATAAATAAACAGGGTAAAGTCACATTATTTTCATAAACAGTGCTTTAAAATAGAGTCCAATACTAAAACTGTATTTATATTTTTTTAAAAATAAGGGGTTGGCCTGAAAACAGTTGACTAGAGGCCATTTAAGAGCTGGACTGGCACCACGTCAGTGCACAGGCACCAGTCTCTGTCGCCAACATGCAGAACATCAGCTTTAAAGCAGCAGACGGGACCTAGGAGGAGGTGGCCGATGACAGGGCCCCACCCACCGGGCAACCTCTACAAAAACAATACCAGTTGTTACATTGATGGATAAATTAAAAATAAAAATAAAAGGATCTGTGTACATACCAGTGGCACAGGTACAACGTCCCTGGTGACAGGAAAGGAAAGCAGCCGTTCACAGCTCCAAATTACACTACCAAATAAAGGGTAAATATTAATGAGCTGGGGCTGAAAAGCAGACAAACTCAGACCCACCACGGAGACCGAGTGTTACTTACGCCAGATTATCTCCGAACCATAGTAAGGAGGTCTGGTAGGTCACTGAGTATTAACCCAGCCGTGACTCGTTCCTACTGGTAACACCAGCGGTCTAAATGTTATATGTTTTATCTAAATGTTAAATCTATATCTAAATTTTAAATCGAAATGTTAGATTTAATATTTAGATATAACATGTAACATTTAGATTTAGATTTAAAATTTAGATATAGATTTAACATTTAGATATAACATATAAATCTTATATATGAACGTTAAATCTAAATATTAATTCTAAATCTCAATGTTTAAATCTAAATAATATATGTTAAATCTAAATGTTTAAATCTAAATGTTATATATCATATCTAAATGCTTAATCTTATATCTAAATGTTAAATGTTAAATCTAAATGTTAAATGTTAAATGTTAAATGTTAAATGTTAAATCTAAATGTCAAATGTTAAATCTAAATGTAAAATGTTAAATCTAAATATTAAATGTTAAACATCTACCCCAACCGACCGGAAATAAACTGCATTACCCACATGTAAACAACCCGGTTATGCCTCCACCTCTGCAATGCAACACCTCTCTTAAAGCTCCAGGCCGTGCCTGTAACTCCACTCTGGATGATTGAACCCTGAGCCCCCCCAATTTTTTTTTTTTTTGTTAATGTGAAAAAATAAATAAAAATCAGACACGCATTTTCATTGTGAAAAAAACAAACATACATCCGATAATCTTTATTAATGTGAAAAAAAATCTGATGTAAATTTTAAATATATATTTAAAAAATATATATACAACCAGCATTTTCAAAGTTAAAAAAAAATAAAAAAATGCATTAAAAAAAAGGCATTTCAATGTACAAGTGCGCCATCTAATGTGCAAACCCGTGGTTTTTGTTGTGTTTGTTTTGTTTTGTTTTTTTACTGTATTTTCTCCTAAACGGCCTCCCATAGTACACATTTAAACATGTGGATATTTTGTGGTGTTTTTAATTGTTATTTAAAGAAAAAAGAAAAACCACCGCAAGCCGATATAACGTGTATAAAGAAAGACCGGTGGAGGGCAGTATTGCGCATTGTAGCGCGTCTACACTGCCAGAAATAGAAAAGAAGAAGAATATGCACAGTCAACTTTTATATCCAGTTGATGGCAGTAATGCACCGTCATCGACTATAAACCGCCATTATACTCCATACAGAAGAAGAAGAATTTTTTTTTTGAAGAAGAGCTATTCATATGATAAAACAGCTAAAGTGGCGGGCGTTCACTGTGTGCTTTCCCATTGTTGTTGAGGGTTTGAAAAACAACATTTGATGAACAGAACGTGAAGTTGTTAGCGGAGGACGGACAGCACGGAGACACAGCAGGTGGGTCAGTATTTAGTCTTTGTTCCGGTTTGAGGACACACGAGAAGCAGAAATGGAGGAGTGGGGGAGAACTCATTTTATTTTATTTATTTTCTATTGAACAAGTACAGATACAACAAAAAAGGCACCTTTTTCTTATAATACAGATTGTAGACAAAGTTAAAAGACAAAACAAAAGAAGAAACAAGGGGCTAAACAATGTACTTACAATCAAACAACAGTTAGGCCATTGAAATAATAATAAGTCTAGAGGTATATCTGTCGTGAAGAAAAGATAAAGAACTTCAGTGGGCAAATTAGATTTAAATAAACATTTATGAAGATCATATTTACGTTAAAATAACAAACAATATAATTCACACCAAAATTAATTATATTCATTATCATTAACAGACAAGCCACATTTACATGATACAGTGAACTTAAGTTGAATCCCTTTAGGTAGAAACCAATTCTGAACATCACTCCAAAAACTCTCCTGTCTAACAAAAAGGAAAAAAAATATATAAAAATCCTCAGTCCTGACTTGACTAAATACACAGTAACCAACATCCAAATTAAATCTCTGTCTGAGTCAATATTTTGTGCGGTAAACATCATGAATAACCGTAAAACTGATGTTCTTTCACTGAATAACCTAAATATTTGAATCTTACCTTCTTCCTTTCGTCAATTTTAAAATGTTTGAGGATGTAATCTCTTTTAACAGAGTTAGTGGAACAGGAACTCAAAAGTGTTTATCAATTTGTTGTTACGTTTAAGGTTACAAAATTCAACATCATTAATATAAAGCTGTCTTAATTTAGGGATAACTTTGTAATGTATTGTATCTTGTTTAATCATATTTTTAAGTGACAGTGGAAGAGCCTGAACAATCTGGTTGTATTTTTTCTGAGTACAAATGTGGAGGAGAACTTACTGTCAGAGCAGCGTCTGTGCTCGCTGCTTTTAACCTTCCTGTCCACAGTACACACACTGCAGCTAATGGATGCTTTTATTGGCTTAAATATGGACTTCAACACGTTGGAATGAAATCGAGCAGGATAATGACACACGTGTTCTCCAATGTCTGGTCAGCAGGTGAAGATGTAGCTGATTGTTGATGTGAATTTGGAGTCATGCGCATTCGATTGAAGAAATCAGAAAAGTGCAAAAAAAAGACGGCTCTTGAGGTCGGGACCCGGCGAGTAGTTCCCTCTGCATATTTACAAGTTTATACATTTTATTTTACTATTGTGTATAGCTCCTGTTATAAACATATGCTACATCTGAATGAGATAACATTTTAAATAATTATAATTAAAGCTAAATAAATAATAAAAATACAACTGGTTTCCATGTGTTAACAAGCAGTAGGACCTAGTCGCCGGTAAATAAAGCCCAGTAAAACTCTGGAAAACAATAACCATGAATAAATATTTGCTCCCTGGTAAATATAGTAGCTCTAACAACCGGTACAATGATAAACTTTGGTGATATGCGGCAGTACGGGGCAGAATTTATTCTGTCTCCGGTAGTCTATGTCTCCGAAATGTTTCCAGGTTTTAGTAAAGAGGGCTTTCACGGCGCGTCATCAACCCGGAAGTTGCCATTTTGGAGATAAGCAGCCGGTTTACAAACAGCACACAAACGAGCAAATCCTTAATTCTGAGAGTAAATGGTGAACTATTGCCGTGTTTTTGACTGTACTTATCTGTGAGACTGTGAAAAACATGGGGTTTCTTAGACTGCCAAAAGTTCTAACAGATCAGGGAGAACAAATGTCTGTATTTTATAGTCAGTAGTTCTACATCAGGAGAGCAGTGACATGAGACTAGCTCACCATTTGCACCAGTTGTTATTGGTGTATTCCAGGGAGCGGACATTAGAGCGCAGGATGGAAGGAAGCCACGTTCTTAGTTTTTAGCTTGGTTGCTAGCCCCGCTCCTGCTTCCGATCACACCGCTTACGTCTCCTCTTCTGGCGGACACCGCTACGAGGTTCCACTGCTTCACAGGTCACTGGATGTAGCCGGCGTAGCAATCTGAGGCTCGAGGTCCAGAGTGGTCGCATTTAAAGAACTATAACTGTTTGATTTGCATAAATATAAGATTGCCTGGCGGTCTTATACTGTTTTAGAGTAACTACGCTGCAGGTTCACTGTGAAATTCTTAGAACTGACTGAGTTATCTGCTGATATATATCCGTTGCTAACGCGAGCTGCTGCAGCCACAGCTGACCTCCAAACTTCTATAAGATTTAAGGTCTTCCGCTGTGTATGGGCTTGGTGAAATCTAGGTGGTTGATGATATCAGAATGCATAATAGACGGAAGACTCTCCGGATCATCATTGATCCAAGCTGAGGGAGTCGACTTCTATGGATCTGCACCACCAATAAACCATAATTTTTCCAAATATCGTGCCCTTTCCTGCGGAGCAAGTCCTTCCCTGTATGCCTCTGTATCTATAACACATTTTGAGGCACTTTTCTGTTATTTATCCATCGCAGAGTACACCTCCGTGTGCCTCCAACATGTAGTGCAGCTCAATTAGTCAAAATTTGATTTTGATTAATACACCCAACGATTACAAAAATAACATAACTGAGAAAAAAATTATTATTTATTTATTTTTTTTTACATATGTTTTATTCGTTAAATAAAACAAACCCACTATTTCGGACATCTACAAATAAATTATAATAAAGCTTGGCACACACATGTTATTAATACTAACTTTGAGTTGTTTGATCCTTACCCGTGCAAGCTCCTCCCCTCCGCCCCACCCCTCTCAAAGCTAAAGCTACCCTGCAGGCCAACACAAGGAAAGTTGTTGCTTGTGGTCTTAAAACATGACAGTGGCAAGTCAAATTCTCTTATATGGGAACACTTTGGGTTTGATGATGAAGACCAAGAGCAAAGACGCATCACATGCAAGAAATGTTTTGTTTTGTGCAAAAGTGAACATACTAGATTTTAGTGTTTGAAGGATTTTATTTATGTTTAAAGATAGGGATGTAACGATTCACTCAACTCCCGATACGATTTGATTCACGATACTGGGTTCACGATACGATTCTCTCACGATTTATTTTACAAAATGGGACTGTAGACAAATTTTTTTTTTTGGGAAAAAAACTAGAAAATACTGTACTATTTTCCTTTTAATTTTCATTGTCAAAAGAATTCCTTGATAAACTATTCAAAACAATGCAATTTAACTAAAAATAAATCTTGAATGAAATAAATAAAGGAATAATACAAATGAAAATGAAGCCTATTAATTTAAATTCTGGTTCTATAATAAACAATGCAAAACTACATAATAGCTATTTTTCTTTTTAAAAGTGCAACTGAAAATGTATTTTGTGCCTTAACATTTGGACTTTAAAAAAAAAAAAAACCGTGATTACACTGATTTACGTCATATTTGTTTGGACCAGCAGAGGGCGCTGGTAACACAGTGGTCGGTTGGCATGCATATATATTGCAGTGAAGAAGAGAAGCTATGCTAGCAGACAGAGCTAATAGAAAAACGTGACTTTTACAGATATTCAAGTAATATTACAGATATTCTGTCGGTGCTAAAGGGGTAATGAATCATTTATTAACATATTTAAGAGTAGAAGGCGGCCAGAAAGAAAGTATTAGCAAACTCCGCCCGCCGCCTACACTTGTGGTTAAAAAAAGTACTGCGATTCAATTTTCAGAAAATCGATATCAACCGTGATACCTATGAATCGATTTTTAACTGCCTTTGCGATTAATCGTTACATCCCTATTTAAAGAATATTCTTTATATTTTTTTTTTTTACAAAAAATAAATAACTTTTTGGTTGACAAATAATCGTTTGAATAATTGTGATACAATTATGACTAAAATAATCGTGATTATCATTTTTTCTATAATCGAGCAGCCCTACCAACGTGCAGTGTCAACATCCGCTTTCCTCCAACATGGCCATGCATCCGGGTTACTGCCCAGAAAGTGACGTTGGTGAAAACCCTCTATATCACTCAGAGTGACGTTTTAGCACAATGGCACACCGTTAGTTGTAAACAGTCACTTTCTCCTCAACTTTTACTTTTATTTGTCGTGTAATTTTCATTTGTGTTACTAAAAGTGTAGAATAACTTTGTAGTGATATTTCTACTCCCTCTCTGTTCATTTGAACACTGGTCTGCTTAATTAGTGATGCCCATATAGTAGGGCTGCACAATTAATCAAATTTTAATTGCAATTAAATTTACCTGATTGTCGGCAATATTTACAATTGAAATATGGGCTCTGCATTTCACTCTGTAATAATGTATTTATTTAGTCAACATTTGGCACATTTTAAATTCTTGGGTTCATTTTTTTTTTTTTTTTTCCCCACTTTGTCTGCACCTCAAAGATCAACACTACAAGAAGTGCAATGGTTTTAAGACAGCAGTGCATTTGGGTTCATTTTTAAAATTCTTTTTTTTTTCGTTAGTATAATTCTTATTTAAAGTTTCATTTCGCACTGCAAACTGTACATATATTGTTTGTTTAAAAGTAGGGCAGTAAAAACAGATCTTTTTTCTTAACATGATAAAAAATTGTGATAGTAATTGTGATTACGATATTCGTAAAAAATAATCGTGATTATAATTTTGGCCATAATCTTGCTGTGTTGTGTAATTCAATGTAATGCAATGCCAATATATTTCACCAGCAGGCATTTTTGCTCCTTCAAAAATATCAAAACAAACATCAGCTTACTGTGGCTAGTCATGGTTTCTGATCTCACTGAATGAAACGCATTTACCTCGGAGGTCGAAATTGATGACCCAGATCTTTCCAGGTTCTGAGTGCAATCAAACATAGCATAGGGCCAGTGAGAGCATCAACATTAGGAGTGTGTCAATATCTCGATAGATCAATATAGCGCGATATGTTTTTGCACAATCGATTATCAATTGTGCAATCAATATGCTTGCGCTAAGTATCGATTTAAGATTTATTTTATTCTTTTCAAAAACCATTTCTGCTTTTTCACTAAAATGTGCAGGTAGATTTTCACAGAAATTTTGTCACTGTTGAAGGAATATATTGGTTACTGAAAGACCCTATTTTTAGTTTAAAGAAAGCACTATTGGAGTTACTTATTTGTTATGTTGAAACTTATTTACAGAAATGTTGCACTAAAATAATGTCACTGTTCATAGCACACTTTTTCAATTTATTGTTTTTCAGATATATAAAATAAAAATAGTATTTTTTTCACAATGTTTTTTCTTTCTTCCAATCTCATAGATTTGTCATTGATTTCTGACCAATATATTGATAATCACAGTATTATTATATTGTGAGATAATCGTTTTTGTGAGCTTTGTATCGTGTATCGTATCGTGAGTGGTTCCCACCCTAATCAACATCAGGGTCGTGCAGAGACTTTTATCACAGCTTTATAATATATGATTCAAAAAGGCAAGGCAAATGTATTTGTATAGCGCATTTTATACACAAGGCAACTCAATGTGCTTTACATGATTAAAAAGTGCAACAGAAATCATTCAACATCTTGAAATCTATAAGATCATTAAAGTCGGTAAAAAAAAAAAAATCATTAAAATCATCAACAACAACATGACCAAAAATCTCTCTCTCAATCATACGCAGTAGAGAAAAAAGTGCCTTTAACTTTGATTTAAAAATGTTCACATGTGAAGCTGACTTCAGCTCTGCAGCAGTTTGTTCCACTTCTTTGCAGCATAACAACTAAACACAGCATCACCATGTTTACTGTGAGCTCTGGGCTCCACTATCTGACCTGTGTCCATAGATCTGAGAGACCTGCTGGGTTCATACCTGACTAACATGTCACTGATGTATTCTGGACCAAACCCATTCACAGATTCATAAACCAGCAGCAGAACTTTAAAGTCTATTCTGAGGCTGACTGGGAGCCAGGGCAAAGATTTTAAAACTGGACTAATGTGTTCTGACCTCTTTGAAAACTTTAATTTGACACACATTTCAAACCTTTTCAAAAAGACAAACTGTATAGCATCAATATGACTAATTACTTTACGGAAGACAGCAAGGTTATAAAAGTTTATATTCACTATTACATTTAGGTTGTGTGTACATGCTATATAGGATGTTATAAACTACTACATGTTTAAATTAGTGAGGTATTCACAATATAAATTCATATTATTATTATTATTGTATTTATTTTATTTATACTGTAATAGTCCAAAATTATGCAAATATACATGTTTTAGTGAAATAAAGGACTAGCTGCTTCATTGCCTCAAGAAACTGGAAAACCACCGCAACTCACTGATGGTAAAATGATACGTCTCTTTAATATACTGCCATGACAAAAGAAACATAGTAAAAAAGAGGCCTGACATAGTTTTCCCCTTGGCATGCTGTGGTTAACTAGCAGCTATACCTTATGAGAGGTGTGTGTGTGCACAGAGTCTGACGCACACACTCACTAAGGATGTTCACTTCAATTTGTCAGTCTTCTTAATATAAGAATACACCGTAAACAAACTGTAAAACATTGCAAAACCTACACACTGGTCCAGACTATCAGTTGTATAAGGACTACTTCTGAGTCTGTGGTTTTTAGACTCGACGAGCAGAGTTTAACTATCGGGAACCTGTGGACATGCAGGTAAGCCTGGGCTGATAACAGATTTTGCTGGTCGATATATTGTCCCACAAATTTTTGCCGATAAACAATATTGTCGGTTTTTTTTTTAGACTAAATTAACCACTAATATAACATATCATAAAAATGCAAGTACACTCTTTCAAATGCAATCAACTTGTATTTCTCATTAGTTTGATTTACCATTGTAATTGGAATGTCAAGAAGTTTTAAATATTTGAAACAAATAAAACAAACAATTCAAATAAAATGGATTCTCATTCTCTGTTACCAAAAAAATGCGCTTTAATAAATGTCATAAACAAAAAAAATAAGATAGACCCTGTCTGTAAAAAAAAAAACACTTCAAATGCAAAACCACACACAACCAAAGCAATAAATATTTATCAAGTCTCTCTCAAAAAACAAAATTGCACTTGCAATAAATATGAAACATGAGGCACAGAGGTATATACGTAGTTGTGCATTCTTTAACAGGTAAAACTTCCAATCCAGTTAAAACTTTTGTAAACAAAAATACTAGTGACCCCGCCTCCCCCGGTTTCATTATGTTCCATTTTCATTCAGTAAACCAAACAGAATGAACCAAATAGTTTCTAGTTTACTCCGTTCATTCTACTATGGAACAAACATGCAGGTGCTGAGGGTGAACCTCCTTATCATCCTGCCTGTTACTTAGACTTAGCTTGGTTGCTAGCCCCTGCTTCCGATCACACCGCTTACGTCTCCTCCGCTGGGTGTAGCTGGCGTAGCAATCCGAAGCTACGTAGTAGGTCCAGAGTTGCCGCATCTACCGGACTATAACTGTTTGATTTACATAAATCTAAGATTGCCTGACGGTGGTATACTATTTTAGAGTAATTACGCTGCAGGTTCACTGAGAAATTATTAGAACTGACTGAGTTATCTGCTGTTAATATCCGTTGCGCCCTCAAATATTCCATCTTTGGGAGGCCCCGCCCACTGATGTCAGACAAACATTTGCAAGGAAATAAATATTTCTGAGATGAAAATCAACATCCTCTCAGCTGAGGTGAAGAAAAACAAAGATGTTACTTTTGGTGGTGTGAAAAGTGGAATTTAAGGAGCTCATTTTAACGCTCTGTGGAAGAGAAAAACGGAGGAAGTTAGTGTTTTCGCTAACGCTGGGACTCAGGCTGAGGCTTGAATTAAATAATCAATAACTGCAAATGATGGTTTAAATGAAATGTTACTCATCCACAGCCTGAAAGCGTAAATCCCTGTTATTTCATCAAAACAATTCTTTATATTTATAGTCAGGCTGGCGCCCCCCACCCTCTCCCCTGCCATGTGCGCACGGAGTGATCAAACCTTATATCAGGGCAGAGAACCTGGACAGACGCACATAAATTTGTTTATTGGCCTCGGTTGTCCACACGTTGGAAGCAATAAAATAACACATTAAAGTATGTTAACAAATCCTTTCAAAAGCATCAATGGAGGCTGAGCTTGCGTGAATTTGCTCATGTCTGAACATACGAACGGTTGATAAATGAGGGCCAAAATGACTGACCGAGGGTTGATCTGAGGTATTACCATTTTATTTTGTTCAGTATTTTGGGCCACACAGACAGATTTTTTTACACACACAAATAGAGTGGAATTCATTGGAACTGCTTATTAATTGTTCAGGTTTTTGTCACTAAATACTATTTTTCCCATTTTAACCACAAAGGCTGATTTCATGCTGATGTTGCAGGTGAACAAAGGTGTCTGCAAGAGGATTGTGGTTCCACTCAGCCGTGACAGCAAACATGAACTCCGCAGAAAAGGTGAGAAAAGAGTCAATTGAAGTCTTTCAGCAAACAGGAACAAAAACATTCACGGGCAGATTCACTAAGATCTGAAATAAAGGGTGGTAAACCAGGTGCATCCCTAAATCCTTTGGTGATGCAGTTTCCTCGTCTGCTGCAAGGAATTCACTAACATTGCAGCAGTGATTACCACACATGCAGAAGTGGTGGAGACCGCCCTATTTAAATGAGCATTTTGCTCGTTCAGTGTGGAGAGGTGAGTGCACAGAAGCACACAATGACATTTGAGGAAGTTAAATTTGAGGCAGATGGACTTCTGTGTCTGCTGCACAAACATTTCGGGGGTATATTACGAAGCAAGATTACCTCTTGTTGTGCTGACTTCCGGGATTTAATCAGTGTGTGCTGGACTACGAACCTCGCTGGAGTTTAATCATTAAGGGGTCTATTCTCCCGTCTGGACTTAAGCGCTTTTTGCACATCTGCAGTTACACGCTTCAATCCTACGCGTATTCTCCAGTCCAGGCTGCTGAGACACCCACTAAGCGTATAGTCGACCAAAAGCGTGCATGTGTGAATGAAGGCAGGTTGAAGGAAAGGAGGCGGTGATGTCATTTTTTTGGACTGTTTAGAAATCACGGAACATGGAGTTTTCCCAACGCTTGTAAATGTCATTGAAATTTGTGAAAATGATAAAGTTCACTTTTAATTTCAAACGCCTTCATTGATAAACAATGTAACAGGTTAATTCGATCAGATCATTGATCAGATTATTGCAGTGTCACAGTTAAAATATTTCTCCATCATCGTCGTCTTCTTCATCGTCGTAAAGCGTGACAGAGTTAGATGCTGGAAATCGCGACGCACGAGTCCGTGTGGCTTAAAATGTAACCAAGTCCATATTTCTAGTGCAATATAATGTTTCACCTTATCAGGGCGCTGCACTTATTCCAGGGTTAGAAGCGTTTAAGAGGAAAAGGACTTCCACACACCGGAGAATGCGCGTAAAGCCAGATTTGAATGGGAACACCCACATTTCAGGGCTGTTCCACCCACAGTACGTAACTGGGATGAAGGCGTGCAGCGACTGACTTCAGTTCAGGGGGAGAATAGCACAGCCAAAAACAGCGCCGCTGCGTGAATTTTTGGACTTACGCACATGGGAGAATAGAGCCCTAAGGCTATTAATACTGAACAACTAACCTACTCGCGAGCAGGTTTTTCTCTGGGCTTGGATGTTAGCAAGTCGTAAAGCCCTGCCTCCTGACCAATCAGTTCTTTTAGAAAATGACCTGCCCATTGATAGAAGGTCCTGGTTGGTGCAGATCTGACAGCTGCGTTTAGGAAAGAAGATTATTAATGAACAAATGCAATCCTTTCATTTACCGATGACATCCTTTAGGAAAGATATAGAATTATATTTGATGGACTGATTTACAGTCAGCTGATGAAGCCTGTGTCTCGATCGTATGTGTGGATGGGTGAAATCATTCATTCATACGCTGACCACCTCAGCAGGGACATCATGCTACAGTTAAACAATGTGCTCTCATCTCTCATTCCAGTGTGTGTGATAAATAGGTGTACTTAAAAGAAAAACGTGTGTGCTGTAATAAAGTTTAAATGATTAGAGCGCTCTCCGTTTATCATCCAATGGATTAATATCATAAATAATGTCACGCTTTTACGCATTAACAGTGTCAGCTGCGTGTTTTGATCAACGGTCGTAAGACAGCTCCTGTCTGACAGGGAATGTTTGGTTAGTTGAATCCAATTTAGATTCGCAATATTGTAGAAAACAAAATAAACATTTGTATTTTTTTTTAACTTAAAAACTTTAATGTGGGTGCTTCTCCAGGTCCTGTAACTTTGCTCTGAGTCCATGAAAAATAGGCAGATTTGGACAGAATTGTTCTACCATTGATCCAAGTTAATGCAGCAATACAGTCTCAGTCAGTCAGTCTGCACTATTTGAAGATGATCTACTGATCATTATCCAGCAGGTCTGAGCAGCACTGTGTCACACACTCTCATTTGTGAACATTGTGCCATCACTGTAAATTACGCATCCGATCAGCTGATTCTGGCCTGACATCAATGTGACACGACAGTTTGATGGTCAAACCATGGAGAAAAAGACAGAAGCTCATTGGAGATGTGCGTCTGATCCATGGCGGTCTGCGCACAGCGACTCTCTGGCTTTGCACCTCAGCGAACACGCACACACCGGACTCCACACGGGCTTCAGGCATCCAGCTGATTTCTCCTTCACACACGCTTTACTCAAACTTTATTTTCTCTTTCAGTGGATGTTAATATTGACTATTGTTTTATTGGAATTGTTTTCTCATACTAGAGAGGTTAACTGGAGCACTTTTTTTCCTTCTCCGCTGTGTTTTGTGTAATCATTTACTGCAGCGGGTCACTGCGTGTGTTTGCACCTGCTTGTCAGTCGTATTATTTTCCTGTGCTCAGTCACCGCAAACCGTTCCAGATTTTATGAATTGCATTGCGCTCACTGCATTAATTTATTTGCATTGCGATGTGCAGCAAGCGCGCACTCCTGATTCCGTGGGTTTTTAAAAATGTATTAGTGCATGGAGTGACGTTTGCACACGTTTTAATACCCCTAAATCTTTAGTGAATCCGCCCCTGAATGTGGAACCAGTGAAGAACACCTTCAAAGCTGAACATCAGCTGGACCTCTGGTGGAACTGAACTCCAACTGCTCAGTGACACAGAGAGGAAGCACAACAACAGATAGTTTGTATGAATGCAGTGTGTGAATAAGAAGAACCTATAACAATCAAAAGTTAGAATTTATTGTTTTTATTTTTTAAGGTTTGAAGTTCATTTCGGTCAGTTCTAGTAATTTTTCCTCTTCATTACCACGTTGTAATCCTCTATACTTCACAAAAGAGATACAGACTTTCCAAGAATACACTTTCCACCAACCAAAAAAGATGTGGGCTGAAGCACTGCTTGTATTGCCCACTTCTTACTAACTCACACAGCACAACTGGTTTAGTAGTAGTTTGAGAAATGTTTCCCTAAACCTTCACACTTTCAGTCACAAGTAAGAGAGCACTAGAGTGTATAGTAAACTTTGATTTGAAAAAAAAAAAAAAAAAATAGATAGCTTGATTGAGAATTGCTGTAGTTTTACACATTTGACTTATAACACCTTTTCTATTTGTCTCGTACTGAACTTCTAATCATTGATCACCCAGAAATGTATCTTTTGTAAACCAGTTTCTTCCAATGTCAGCAATCTTAAGTTAAAATTATATGTTTTTTTTAAAATCATAGTTTGTTTTTCTTCAGTTCAGTGTTAATTTGTTACAGTCAAACCATTTCTCGATTACTTTTATTTCATTTTCCTCTTTAATCGCAAGATATTCGTAAAGATTTGTATCATCAGCCAATAAGACATATTTTGACAGCCTTGCCATAATTACTAATATAATATCTATATACTGTAGTAAAGGTCCAGTATTATGCTATTTTTCACTAATCTCCATTTGTTCAAATAACCCCAACCACATATAATTTAACGTTTATTTTCCCAAACTCACCTATTTTCCAGAGTTTTAGCTTTGTGAAAATTCACTTTCATGATGTTTTTGAAAACAGGTTTTTTGGGACCTTCATGCAGTGGACGTGTCTGTAGACACAGACTTCATGCCTCTCTCTAGGAGAGGGTGATCACTATAGCCATTTTCTTTTGCTATCCACACACTCTTGTTATTGTTTTCAGCAAAAAAAACCCTGCACATTACAATAAAACACATGGCTATTTAAGCGGCTATTGTGAGTCCAACAAACACTGCTCCACGATGTGTGTTTATCACATCAGCAGCGGAGTTGGTCTGTCGGCTGAGTCAGCTGTTTCATCTGTTTCAAACACTCACTGGAGCTGCTACGTCGCTTTCTTATCATTCGCACCTTTACTGCCCACAGAAATAGTCCAATTAAGACGATAGTTTACTGTTTTGTCCTACCGCTGCATCGCATTTAGGGTTGGGTATCGGTTGGGTTTTTTCCGATACCGGTGCCTACTCGGTATTTTTTAAACAGTTCCGGTGCTTAAATCGGTTCTTTAAATTTTTTTAACCACGTACACTTATTTTCAGGGCCAAATTCAACACAATATTACCTTAAATAATATATATACAAGTAACATATGGAAATAATAAATAAGCAAAAACATTTACATAATATCCAATAAAACAATATTATATTAAACTATATAATACTGGAGATTAATATTGTTATCAGGATTTTAATTGTTAATAATCATTAATAGCCTTTGTAAAAAAAAAAATGTAACTCTTCAATATTTTTTAAAACTATAGGCAGCCATTGCAAAAGAGTCAAAGAGCCACATGTGGCTCCTGAGCCGCAGGTTGCAGTAAACCCCTGAGCTAGCCAAACTGTTGCATTGCTGTGTAAATGCAAAACTCTGCCTTCTAAATCCGGTGTTAAAGCTTAAGTTCAACATTTTGTCTATAAACACGACTTGTTATGAGCTCAACATTAAACAGAAAGTCAGCAGACACTGAGTTGAAATATAGACATAGCTCATATGTTGTTGTCACACTTTGCATGGCAACAGTGTTTGCTAAGAGGAAAAGCTGCTGTCATCATCTGTGATGACGTCCGGCACAGTGGCAGCGCTGGGAGCAGGACTCACTTCAATTTGTCTGAGGAAGTTGACACTCGTTGCTGATGTGCTTTGCTCCGTGTCACGTAGGTTATCAAACACGGTACATTGTTTGGCTTTTAAGTAAACTCTGTGGTCTTTTATCCTCTCGCTATCAGTAATGAGTGTGCTGAAACTGCTAAGTAGGCGGGGTGGCGAGGCACCGGAACGAAATGCACGTTATTATTCGGTCTGGTCTACCGTTTACGTCGGAACCGGTGCCATATTGGTACCGCGTTTTGGTACCCAACCCTAATCACATTGGGTCACAAACTCGTCAGCTCATGTCAAAGGCCTGAGCCCGAAGCAAACCCGACGTAAATTATTACATAATTGCCGGTAGATTAGTAGCGCAGTGCCTCGCGCAGCGAGGGGAGAGAGGGGGGTCATGCACACACTCACCACATCCCAAAAGGTACTGTAATGACGTGACTCGAGCCTTTATCACAGTTTTACAGGCTTTAATGACAGTCGTAGTAACACGCCAAAAATAAACAAACACATAAAGAACCGTCTTATACCGTCATACACTCACTACAGTGGGAACAGAATTGTTCACTCTTCTCCCCGCTTACGCCCGCCCTTTCCCCAGCCTCCCAGCCAATTAACACTCAGAACACATGTAAACAAAGACACACATCAGTTAACCATTGAATACACACAAGTGGAACATAACCAGAACATAGAACCCAGTCCGTTACAGCATTGCAGACCAGACCGGGCGGCCCGTGCAGACCTGACTGAAGCACGCAATCATATTTGTTCCCTGCGCCCCAGTAGCAAGTGAGGAATGAGCAAAATCAGCAAATGATATTCAGTGAATGTGAACGTTGAACAACAAAATACAACACAACGTCAATATCCCGTCCCGCGACTAGCAGAAATCACTTTAGAAATGATACCACAACAATATAGAAATGTTTTTGTGTTCATTAAAAAATAATATTAATGTAACAGAGATTTTAAAAAAAGAAAAATAAGTTAAAAATGAAGCCCGGCCAAGAATTTAAACTCTACAGAGAACACATTTTTTGCATGTACAGTAGCTTTACATATATGACAATAAAGTATAATGTATTTTCTATATTAAACCGCAGTGTTTGTTTTACCTGTAAGGTGGTTTGAGAGGGAGGAGCTCCCATTCTTATGTAGAGTAGGAGGAGCCAGGATTGTCAGGAGGAAGATTTTCCACAATGTGACGTCATAATGTAAGAAAAATCTAACTCGCCCATTTGGAGCTGACTTTTTACAAAATGTTGAATAACAAGGGAGGGAGGAAACAGAACTTTTTCAACTTTGGCCCTCTGGATGAGGCTAAAGGAATGTATGTTACTGTAGCAAAACCATTATAAAGTGATTTTTTTTCATAATACTGCCCCTTTAATCATTTTGATTTACATGATTTGTTGGCGTGTATTGGTGTCCATCAGTAAGGTAATGAAGGATGTTGAAATATATTTTTACGAGCTTCACCACAGCCCCTGAAATGGATCTGTTTCTCTGAAGCTCTCTGCTAAACGCTCATATATGGCTAATAAATAAATATTTTTCTAATCAGATGACTTTGTTTTTTTTCCTTCTCTGTGTTTTATCTCCAACTGGTTTACAGGACTCTGGAAGCCAGAACAATGTGAGACCGCAATGCTCTCAGGACAACGAAGCTCACCGAACACAAATAGACAACTCTCACAGAAAAACGTCAGCCACAGCGAAAAGAGTTCAACAGAAGAGTAAACCTAGAGTCAAACCCAAACGACATATATGTGACCAATGCGGGAAAGCATTTACTTTTAAATCAAAATGCAAAAAACATCAACAAACGCATTCCGGAGTTAAACCGTTTAGCTGTGACGAGTGTGGAAAGGCTTTTACAAATGCTCCTACTTTAAGAAAACACAAAATCCTCCACACTGGAGTCAAAGACATCAAATGT
The DNA here is from genome assembly GCF_900634775.1 of Gouania willdenowi. Taxonomy (NCBI): domain Eukaryota; kingdom Metazoa; phylum Chordata; class Actinopteri; order Blenniiformes; family Gobiesocidae; genus Gouania; species Gouania willdenowi. Next base: position 32,385,529 of record NC_041060.1, read on the forward strand.
GAGGAGTGTGGAAGAGCTTTTGCTCTCAAGAAGTACCTGAAACAACATCAGCTTGTTCATAGTAAAGAGAAGTCTCACAGGTGTGATAAATGTGGGAGGAGCTTTACTTTGAAGGCCACCTTATTGCAGCATCAACATATACACAGAAGATTGCAACCGCACCAATGTAAGGATTGTGGGAAGACTTTTGTGCGTTCTTCACAACTTAAAAGTCATGTGTTAATTAACTGTAGATTAAAACCGCCAGGATTTTATGGAGATAAGAAGCCTTTTGCAACTTTTGCAGCCCTCAGAGTACATTTATTCAGGGAACATGGAATCAAACCATATACCTGTGAAAAGTGTGGGAAGAGCTTTGTTACCTTTCAGTCTTTGCAAAGTCATCAACAAGCTTACTTAAAGGGGAACATTTCCTCTAACCATTGTGGAAAAACGAGCCTAAATAATGACAAACAACTACACCGCAGGACGAATGTGTATCGCTGTAACCAATGTGAAAAAATGAATAATCGCAAACCAATGCGTACCTCACACCTGGCATACCACACTGGCCATGAAGTGTGTTGCTGTGACCAGTGTGACAAAGTTTTTAAAAAATATAAAGAATTTAAACGTCACCTAATCAGTCACTCTTCAGAAAGGCCTCACAAATGTGACAAGTGTAGCAAAAGTTACAAGCACAAACGTGACCTTAAATCCCATCAACAAATCCATAAGAAGACACCTTTCAAATGTGACCAATGTGGAAAGAATTATATCAGTTCTGAGAAGTTGAAGGTCCACAAATGTACCCACAGCAGGAAAAGTTCCTCCAAGTGTGGCCACTGTCAGGTTTGTTTCCATTCAAATGTAGTTTGCAGCAGAAAATGTCTCTGTGTGTTTGTGAATGAATGATTCTCAGTGTTTGTTTCTGTTGGACAGCAGAGCAGCACAAATGGAGCCTCCACTCAGCCCTGTCAGCACTGTGAGGACAGCCTCTCCTCACCAGGGAAACTCAGGCTTCGTAGACGTACTGACAGGACGTATACCTGTGATCAGTGTGGAATGACCTTTCGCAGTTCATCTGCTCTCCACTCTCATATCTGTGTGGGTGGAGACATGGAGCAGGAATCATCTTCAGATCCCAGCGACACACGGATGGTGATGACACCTTCTGGTTCCAGTGTTGGACTGAAGAACTTGGAGATCAGGCTGCACAGGATTCCATCATAGACCTGCTGTCAGCTGGAAAACAGACACCAACAGTTCAGGAAGTTGTTGATCTTGGAAGCCCTGGTATTGTCCATTTGTCCTCACTGGTCTAGGCCGATCGAAGAGTGAACTTTACTAGTGTATTTATCCGAGCATGTTCCAGGGAGGGCAGTCAGCACAACAAGGAAAGAAGAAAAGAGTGTGAAAAATAATGGGATAGAGATGTGTGGCAGAAAGGGTGGAGAAGCACAAAGTCCAAGAAATGAGAAAAGGTAAATACATTGATCAGATGGAAAGGGAGCAGGAAGAAATTATCCATTAGTTCAGTTTCTATACAGGATATGACATTTTATAGTTTGTTTGTACCTGATGTATATGAGGAATGATTCACATTTATATTTTTATCTTCGGAAAAAAGAAAAAGATAAACGTAAAAAAAATAATAATTTATCCTGATCTTTTATCTATCCTTTAGTTATACATCATCCTTTATACCTATTATTATTATTATTACTGTTGCTGGCTTGTGTGTTGTTTTTTTGTTCTGTGCACCGACTACCGAGTCAAATTTCCTGTGCTGTTTTTTTAAACTGTATTTGGCAAAATAAACTTTTCTGATTCTGATAATTATATACTGACAGATTCAGTGTGAATGCCAATATATTGGTCCCTCATGTTTTTGTATACTGTACATAATAATTAGTCATCTTCTCTGCCATCTATAAAAACTAACCTAACTTCTAGATGACATACATGCTGTATGCAGGCCATTTTCATTCATGTACCTTTAAATCTATTTCTTTTCTATGTTTTTATAGGGATTTCTATTATTAATGGCCTTTAAATGAGTCTCAAAGCCACGCCATAATGTTTATCCATGGATTGAAATGTATGAAGTCTTTATTGTTCAGCAGGAATCCCCGTGCATGCTCATGTGCTTATCTGAGAAGTTCCAACAGTTTCTCAATAAAGACGTGGTTTCCACACAAACGAAAATGTGTCATTAGTTTATTAGAGGGAAAATTGTATTGGTTCGGGCCAGATGAGCACTAATATGAACCCAATATGATGAGAACGCAGCCCTCCTGTTTGTTCTTTGCTGTTGGAGCACCAGGCTCCATGTAAATAAGGAAATGGGTTTGCTATACAGTATGGAGGCATCTTTGAGAGAAGTTTGTGTAATGGTACTGTAGGCTGTTGTCATTGCCCCTTCAATGTACTGACCTCCCAACCTTCAGATCCCAGCTCAAAACACGCTTATTTTTAATAATGTCTTATTGTACCCGTATTTATATATTTTTTTAATGCTATTTGCGTTCTCTTATTTGTCTATTTCCATATTTCTTCTGTTCATGTCCCTTTATGTTTATGTTTTATCTTTGTAAAGTGTCTTTTAGCACATGTAAAAATGCTTTCTAAATGAAATGTACTATTGTTAATAAGAATGATCATCAATGAGCCTCCGTCCTCTGATGCGTCTCAATCTATATATGGTCAGACTTTGTAAAGCAGAATGAAAATGTGTAAAAAGCAACAGTAAAATGCTCAAATTAACACTAAGATAGTCATATAGACTTAGTATTGTTAACTATTTTATGGGGTGTGTTCCTGCATTTAGCATCAGCGTGAATGTTGGTGTAATGTACGGTTTAAAGTCCAGTTTAGCTCTCAACGCACAGCCCTCTGATAACAGGACCATTGCCTAAATGAGCAGAGTATTGTTTTGGTGTCATGTGCGTTTTAATTTGGAGGAACACTTGGACCTGGTTGCCAGGTTATTCATTTTCCCGCTTATGTGATGTGATAGTGTTTGGTAAGTTACTTCATATCTGAATGAAGTTCGGGTCAAAGGTGATATATTATATCCTGGATTAGTAACAAGTGGTTGGGGTAGCCTGTTATCGAGAATATTCAACACAATTTATGCGGGGAATCGTCGGCTGTATCTGGCAACCAGTGTGGGTCAGGAACAAAGCAGTAAAATGGTGGACGGACAGAGACGGAGGTGCTGATGGTAGAATGTTCCTCTAAAGGTGCTGAGGATTGTAAAGTGAGCATCAGGACAGCTGGAAACACCGTGGGAAAGAAAACACAATGGACGCTAATTCACCAACGAGCTGGATGATGACTGCCGTCAAACTGGAAGAAGAAGAAGAAGAAAAACTGTTATGGAGGGAAGTGAAGCTGGGTGAGACGGACAGTGAGGATGAGGATGAAGATGATGATGATGATGAAGGCTGCAGGAGGAAAGCTGAACCGAAGCTCGAAGAAACGGAGGAGTTTCCGTCCAACGCCGCAGATCAAATCTCTGTGAAGGAAGAGGTTAGAACACAACTAGTACTGCTAGTTTCATTCAATCACTCACTCACCACATTCATCCACTGTTACACATTGACTGGAGACTAGTTTAACTGGTGACATGCTTCTGTTAAATTGCGGTAAAGGGGCCCTATATATAACATCGAATAGATTGGCGCAACCTCGGGATGCAATTTAAAGCTGCAGTATGTACGTTTTTTTGGCATCATTTGGTCAAAAATCCATAATCATCTTTAAGCATATTGTAATCCAAAGTGTTCTGAGTGGACAGTGAATCTCTCCTCATTCTCCTGGCCCAGTAAATGAAGTTTAGAAAGCCAGGAGCAGATCCAAAGATCTTTCTACAAACACGTGTGCTCCGTGAGCTGTTTTGGGCATTATTATTGGCTGCTCGACAGGCACGTTCACGTATCATTAAGAGTAAAAGTGCAATGACGGACATTCTAGCAGAAGTCTCCGGTGTTAGACACAACAGTTACACATCAAAGCAAGAAAAAAAGGCAGACCAAGGTGGAGACAGTTTAAAGGCACAAGGACTGAGGAAGAACGGACCCCTTTGCATCCTCTCGGATCCCCGTGACTGTGCAGGATCTGCCCCACGTTCTGGAGTTGAAGGGAGAGTCAGAACAGATGGGAAACATCGTGTGTAAACCTAAGAGAAGCTTATCAATTCATTTTACAGTCTGGATGCGGAGTGATGGTTGTCGGTCTGCCCTGAGCGGCAGGCGCCGCCTGTGTGAGCTCTTGTGCGGACGAGCCGACGGCAGCAGACGCTGTTCAGGACAGTAACTTCAGAGTGATGCATCCATTCATGTTAGAGTCACTAAAACACCAGAAAAATCTCCAATAACACAAGATAAAGTCCATTCATTTGTCACTAGTCTCTACTGAGTAAAAAGTAGTTAAGAGCGTTCACAAAAGTTACTGGTAAGGGAGGTTAAGTTTCAGTTTGGAAACGGAGCGGAGAGAGGATTCTACATATTGCAGCTTTAAAGTCCCACCCTTGATACGCCTCTTAACATGCCCATCAAATATGGCCTTTAGCAATCTACTCTAGATGGCGGTAATAAAAGTATACGGATTGAAGCTGCCGGAAAACCCCATGGAAGAGGATAAAGAAGAAGAATAACAACAACAACAATGGAAAAACATGGAGGACACAAAGGTGCAAAATAGTAAAAGAAAATGAAATGCTAGAAATATTTCAAAAACCTAGGCAAAAAGATACAATGCCCAACTTGTGCATTTAGGCCAGGCTGTTATTTGGGCAGTCACACACATATCATTTAGTGAACCTCTGCTCATCAGGCGGCGGGATTCATCCGGATTCTGAAAGGTTGGTTGAAAATGTAAGCAGTTGATAAGATTTCCTTTAATTTATACAATAACCAATGGTGCAGTTTGTCTAGATATTAATGTTTAATGAGACATAACAGTCTTTCTTATCCCAAATGCTTTATGATTCACTCTTGAGATTAATTGATTGATTTACGAGATGATTGATCTTCGTGATTTATTTAAATGGGAATGTGTAAATAATCTATAGTAGTAGCATGTTGTGAATATATTACATGGCTAAAATCATTTAGTAGCTGTTCTATTCATTGCTACATTGAAAACTAACTTTGATTGAAATATATCTATATTTGCTTGTGTACTTACCAGAAATAAGAATTTTAAATATAAGTTCAAAACGGGATGAAATTTTTTTTTCCAGTGATGATCCGAGACGTCCATGTGTAGTCGCCATGGCTTGCTGGTCCAGAGACACCACAAAGAAACACACAGAGGTAATCTGTATGGTCCATTGGTAGCACCGGTGCTGTCAATTGGTCACGCCCATCTTTTGTCATTGTCCCCCTTAAGCTGAGTGCTTTTCAGTTATTTTCAACCTATTAAATCATAATGTACAGTCCTATTAGTGACTGGGCTGCTGAAAGAGAGTCAAATGTGTTCTCTCATCATAACACATGTGCAAGTGCATTAAATATGGCCCTATAAAATCCACGTTAATGGAATCGCGGACAGAATCACGGAATCGATCAATGTAAACGCAATCTACCGTTGAACACGGATGAAACGCTGTCATTGTGAGGAAAAGGAGGTCCACTCATTAGGTGCAACGGATAATTTTAATTACGTTAATTGGAATTAATTTGATCAAAACCTAATTGATAAACCTGCTTAGATTCAGTAAACCATTGATTCCAGTACAATTTATATCTACCTTTTAATTGTATTTTACTCATTATTTTAAATTACATTTTTATTTTTGACATATAGTTTTGTTTTGTTAATGTTTTCTTTTTTTTCTTTTTTATTAGTATTTACTTTGTTTCCTCACTGAAGTTAAAAACTAACATTTTCTGGAAAAAAATTATTAATATTTGTCAAAAAAAAATTTATTTAAAAAAATTATTGTGGAAAACACGGAATTTGGGGGGGAAAAAAATTAAACGCAATGTGTAAAAAAAATGTATAGGGTCCTAATTAAAGCTGTTAATGAAGAAAAGCCTCTCTGCTTTATCACACTGAAATCTGTGATAAACGCTACAGGCGTCACCAAGCAGGTTCTCTGCATTAATTGCAGCGTGCATAATTTATTGTGCGTTCCGCTTTAATCCCATCCAAGTAATGACCTTTCAGGGTATTTTTCATATGGGAATTGCTTGGCGTGCAAGTCTTGTTGGAGGTCCGGGGGGATCCCTCCCAGGAAATTTCTATATTTATAACCCTCTGAAACACTATTTCCTGCAATTTGTGGGCCACATCTTATGAAGTAAAGCTACAGTTTCATTAATTTTATATTTTTCTATTGTTTTATTAAATTTTTATGGTTTAGATCATGAAGCACATGTTTATACTGGACGCACTCCTCAGAGCTTTCATACTGGAGCACACAGACGCATAGTAGTTTCTAGCAAAATCCTACTTTTCCCACAATCCTTAGTGCTTCTCTGTAGTCCTTGTAGTCTTTCTGGGACGTGTCAGTCTGTCCTCTAAGCTCATATTCATCTCTCCTGCTCTGTTTCACCAGACGGTGAAATGGTGGTTGGTGTTACATTTAATGCGGGTTGATGTGGAAAAATACTCTGCGCGGTCATAAAATCTGAGCTTTGCCTGAGTATGTTTAAGCCTCAAGCGGAGGATGCAACATCGGGGCAGCTAAGTAGCTGTAGGGGTCCTCGGGGTCCTCGGGTAAAGGCAGGAGCATTCGAGCAATTTGCGTGTAGTAAATAGACTTTGATGTACTGTATGTGTTTCTGTGTTGTTCAGATTAAAAAGAGAGTTAAAACAACCCATGCACACCTGGAAGTTCCTTTTGTGTCCAAGTGTGCAACAATTATTATGATGGTATCGATTAAAAAAGAAAAAAAAAACAACAGTAAAGCGTAGGAGCCAACATCAGAGTGTAGGGGATCAAAAGATAAGAAGAAAACAGCAATAATTAAGAAGGATAAAACACAATTAAATCTATTGAGAAAAATAAAACCATAGAAACGATAGGATCACTGAGAATTTGTGGTAATTTGCACAAATTAACAAAGTAAAATACAGAACAGTAGATACAATAAAAAGCTAAAAAATAACATGAACTAAACAATTAGCTGAAGGCTAAATTAAACAAGTGGGTCTTGAGCCTTTTCTTAAAAATATGAACGTTCTCTGCTGCTCCGGCAAACTGTTCCACAGGCGGGGGCCGTGGAACTGGAACGACGCCTCACCGTGAGTGTGTGTCCTGACTGTAGGAATATTAGGACCTCAGTGCCCGGGAAGGTTCATATGGTAAAAGTAGTTCTGAAAGATAAGAAGCCCCAAGACCATTAAGACACAAAAACCTATAAGAGAACCTTAAAATCAATCCTGAAACACACGGGGAGCCAATGGGTGTAATGTGTTCCCGCCTCCTGGTCTTCTTCAGGACACGTGCTGCTGAATTCTGTAGTAATTGTAAACTTGAACTAGTCTTTTTGGGAAAACTAGAAATCAGGGCAGTACAGTAGTCATTTCTCCTGTTGATAAAAGCATGCATTAGCATCTGTTCTTCAAATGATAAAAAAAACTAATTTTGCTATATTTTTAATAGGGATGCACTGAAATGAAAATTTGTGGCAGAAGCCGAATAAAATATAAACGCTTGGCCGAATGCCGAATATCAAATAAGGTTGTTAGGTTTTTCACAATTTTTTTAATAGTGCATAAATAGCTTTGAATACATTTGTAGACACATTTTTTAATGAAATGTTTATTGAATATTGACATTTTATAAATATTCCAATTGCCTTTGTTTTTCAAAAAAAAAGCACAACAAAGTTTTTCATTTATATTAGCCCTTCAAATAAAACAAAACATGGATTCCAAAAAAAAACTTAAGTACATGGAGGTATGATGAAAAAAAATCATTTTATAATGGTTTTGCTACAGTGATATACATCCTTTTAGCATCATTCAGAGGACCAAATGGCTGTTTCCTCCCTCCCTTGTTGTTCCACATTTTGTAAAAAGTCAGCTTTAAACAGGACAGTTGGATTTTGCCCACGTTGGCAGGTGACGTCACCTAAAACGCCTCCTAGTATGTGAGCTCCTCCCTCTCCAACTATCTAACAGCTAAAACAACACTGCGGTTTAATATAGAATATATTATACTTTATTGCCATACATGTAACTGCAAACTGCACTACTTTTTCTGCTGCTGATCATGTTGGGAGTCACTGCATGGAGCCATGGACCCATTGTTTACACACATCAGCTGTTAGCACTCCATGCTAATGCTACACCAGTCTATGCAGCGAGGCCCGGTGTAGTGTAAGAAGGAAACAATGGGGATGTTTACGGATTCGTGGCTCACAGCGCTAACAACGGACTCAGTTGTATGCGGTATGCGGAAAGGAGAGAGTCTGGCTGTGTTTGTGTGCGGAAAGGAAGAGCTGCTGCTCTGCTCCTGCAGCAATGCGCACACGCTTTTCCGATTCAAAATCACTGCATGTTGTTTGATTGCGTCATTGTGTCACATGCTACTATTCGGCCTTGCTTTTAACTCATTCCACTGAAGGCCGAATGTTGCTTTTTTTGCAATATTCGGCCGAATATTCGGTGCATCCTCAATTTTTAATATGAGGAATAAAAGTGAGCTCAGAATCTTATGTGGTCTGGGAGAATGTTCCAGATGCGGGGTGCCGATGAGCAGAAAGCACGGTCTCTCATCGTGCATAGCTTAGGTCTGGGTGCGAGGAGGCAGTTTGAGTTGCTGGACTGGGGGCGTCTCGAGCTGGTTCTTTCAGGTAGGATTGAGCATTGCCATAGATGCACTGGTGGGTGAGATTGGAGATTTTGTATTGAATCCTGTATTCAATAGGAAGCTAGTGTAGGAAGTTCAGGATTGGAATAATGTGGTCAAATTTGCACACACTCATGAGATTTGTAGCTGTGCTGTTTGGGACGTACTGAAGCTTTTGAAGGCTCCCATCTTGAATTATTATTGTCTTTTTTATAAAAGAACATTGTATTTGCTGTCTTAGGCAGTTTGGACCAAGTGTGTGCACCACATCACAAACCAGCACACATGGATTGAGGCATCTGGATTAACTAATGGAAGATGTCATCACAGATTGTCACATGATCAAAGGCCCACAAAACTCTCCTGTCATTCATCTGGGACAAGTGATTCATAAGAAATATCCCGTACATCACAAACATTAGGTACTTTTTTGTTGTGCATTTTTTTTTTAAATATTATACATTAAAGTTATTAACTTGTGATCATTTACACATTCTTTCATCTTCATAGGCACCTTGGAATGTTGGAGGTGTTTACAACGACCTGTTTAGGTCTTGCTCAAAGAGAGGAGCTTTCACGTAAGTATGTGTTTATGCACACAAAGTAATTATGATGATAAATAAGTTTAGCTTCAGTGACTTCACAAATCTTTATTTTTTTACACTGTGGCAATTGACTTTGTATAACCTGCAGTAATTGATTACTACAAGCATTACCCACTGGCTTTTAACAAGAAAACAGGAGCCACCAAGAATACTTTTCTATATTTTTAATTACACATTTTTTTGCACTGTTAAAGAAATAACTTTTTTAAATTATAAACTGAAAATGTGTTTTTTGTAGTTACAGTTAACAACGCAACTGGAGTGAATGTCCAGTGAAGGTCCTCAAGACATGTTGATGGATGCAAAGATTGGTTGAGGAAAAGTGTGTGCAAGAATTCTTCTAATCTGATTCCATTATAAATGTTCAATAAATGTTATTATACAAATGGGCATTGTATTAATTTCCTGGAATTTCCTAACAAAATATTTGATGATGCATATTTTCCACATCGATGTGGAATTTTGATCCATATCTATGGAGCACATTCTGTTATAGTGATCTAAGCATATTGTGCATTCAAATATCAAAAGAAAAATATGGCTTTAGGCAGTCAAAATAACTTATATGTTGAATTCATATTCCATAACTGAAATATTTATTACGCAATGTTAAAAATATGTGTGTGTATATATATATTATGTCCAGTATATGTTAAAAAGCCAGAATATTAGGAGGTTTTAAACACTTGTTACAGAAATTTATACGATAATTACATTAATCTCCTGGTTCTAGTTCTGGTCAGACTGTCCTAAGCAGGCCAGATACCACAGCACATTGTTGCTGTCATAATTGTAATTACATTGTATAATTGAGTTTGGATGATTGACTTTGTAACTGTAATTGCCATGGAAAGTCTATAAAAATTGTCAATTATAATTTAATGCAAAACTGTGGAACCATGTTACGATTCTACACAAACTGTAAGTAAGTACATTTTATTTCTATAGCGCTTTTCATACATACAATCACAAAATGCTGTTAAAAGCAATTTAACCAAAAGCCTTTCTGAAAAGCGTGGTCTTCACATGTTTTTTAAAAGAGTCCACACAGTCAAGCTCTCAGAGGGACTGGTGTAGACTATTCCAGAGTCTTGGCGCCACCGTCTAGGAACGCTAGGTCACCCCTGGTTTTAAAATGAGTTTTAGGGATCATGAGGAGACCCTGGTCTGATGACCGGAGGGTGCGCCCTGTGTGTAGTTAATAATTATCAAAATATCAAGCTTTTTACTATTAAGAAACAAAATTAAATCGAGGGCTATATTGACACAAAAAAGGCTCAGATGTCCACACCCAAAATATTAAAATGTACATTTTCATTTATTAGGAAGCCTAACAAGGTAACCAATAGATGGGACATTTAAAAATGTAGGACCTGTTATCATAAAAGATTCTAACAGAAAGCTAACACAAGACTAAGGTTAACTTTTATTAGATTATTCATTTCAGGCTCTGTAATTGTGATTGTTAGTCAATGGACTTTAGTAATTGAGAATGTAATTGTAATTGACTTTCTGAGGATAAAAAATAACCTTAATTGAAAAAAATGGTTGTCACTGTAATCGTAATTGAATTGTAATTGAACATGGGTAATTGAAAATTTAATTGTAACTGAAAAATGTTATTGACCCCAACCCTGCTACGTATTATTATCGATCTATTGCACAATAGTTACAGTATTTGTTGTATTATATATATATATATATATATATATATATCACTGTTACCAGTACACTTTGGACAGTGGTTGGAATACAATTTCACTGACCTGTTTGAGTATGCTGCCACTTTTCTGTCCAGGTAACCCATTGCATAGCTTTCACTGTCCGTATTTGGATTCTATGATATGCCACATATAAATACGTTGCAATAATTTCCAGAACTATACTGAAAATACTTAGTATTCACCTTTTTTTTGTCTGCGATCCAGTTTTCCTGCTTGTCCTCTTTGTTTTTTTTTTGGGACCCTGATTTTTTGAGAATAACAAAACATTAATGCAATAGATGCATTTAAAAAAAAAAGTTTCACCATGTATTTCACATGATCGTAATTAATTGTATTACATTCATACATACATTCAGTCATATCATGCTGTTACATTCATACATTAGCCCTGTGGTTCCCAACCTTTTTGGAATTGTGACCCCATTTTGATATCACACATTTCTGACCCCAGAGACATTTTTTTCTATAATTAGTTTTTTCTAACATGTTTGTTATACTGTGTTACAAATACAAAGTGGCCAGGATTAGTGCACCAAGTGACAAGATGCGTCATCTCTGATGTTTTTATACTGCATTTTATTTGAACTAGATTTATATTTCAGAAAGTGAAGCATTTAAGATTATGTGTGGTGTTTTATATTGGAATTTCTTTTGAAAAATACATATATTTTGTATCAGTAAGTTTTCGATTTATATCAATTACTAGACATTACAGGCGACCCCATTTGAATAACAGGCGACGCCAAGGTTGAAAAACACTTCATTAGCCTAATATTTTGCTATAACATATTAACACATCATATATACACTAACACCTGTAACAACAATTTTTATACTCGGATGTTGGAATCAAACATACCTGATCCTGTGTTTGATTATGTTGCACAATACATTCAGCAACAGATTCAATTGAATTGTTGAGGAGAAAATACGGCTGTGCACTGGCCCCACCCACCCAAACAGGAGTCACACCCTGTCCCTGCATACTCTGAATGCAGGGACAGTACCTATACAGTGCCCCTTTAAGTTAGAAACATATTCACAGATTTGCATTTCTCTCAATATATGATGATGTAAAGGTGGAAAAAGCCCATGCTTATGTCACAGATGTCGTAAGCAATAGTAAATAAATAGGCACATTTTGAACTGGAGGAAAACACCTCGACTGCTTTTTGTTTGTCCAATGACAAAAGTTAATTTTTTTTCAATACAGGAGTGATTTATTTCCAGGTATGGCAGACAACTATTAAGAAACACTACGAGAAGAGGCCAGGGGATGATATAAGGCTAAGTTACCAGTGCTAGGGATATGTGAGTGTCCATACAAAGTACCAAACAACACTTGGATGAACAATCCAAAGCATTGGCCCAATTTTACCTTCTCAGATCTTTACAATTACCAAATAAACTAACCCCCTGAGCAACTCGCATAGTAAAAATTTTGCGGTAAAATTCGCACATGCCATTAATCACAGTGTACCTTATAACGGATATAAAAACAACATATTGTCATCTTGAATGAAAACTAAAGCCACCGAGATGCCCCTAAAATCCTCAATCCTTATTTCACATCTTAAATGTTCCCTTACCGGTTATAAAATGTAGAGCGAACACGTAGGAATGGGACATTTTTGGAGACTAGTGTCACGGCAAATTTGCGGTTGACCTCATTTGGAGACAAGATTTATTGCTCTGGTTGAATGATGGAGTCCAGGCGAGGCATTGATGATTTTATAAAAAAAGGTTTATTATAAAACTAAGTAAAAAAGAGTACAAAGATGGACAAAATTAGTGACCGCCCCGGGCGGACGTCCGATGACAGAGTGGCCCACAGTTCTAACTCATCACATATATTCCCCCTCAGTCCCCCTCCCTCCTCCCCCCAGGAGATAAAGAGAACAGGGTGGAGGTGAAAGAAGAGGGTGAAAAGAGACAGTTTCTTCTTTAGGTCAAAACAACCAGTTCTCTGGTATCTCCTGATTGTCATGAGTGTTGGAGGTGTGTGCGTGTATGGTGTTTGTGTGTATGAATGGATGTGTATTGGGTGTGTATGTGTGACTATGTGAGTGTGTGTAGGCATGTGAGTGTGTCATGCCTCTGTGTCTGAGGGATAAGATGTGTTTTGGGAAGCTGACCTCGAGAGAGCAGAAAACATGAGACAGCAGAAATGAAAAGGCTCAACTTAAAGCCTTAAAAAGAATAAGGTCTATGAGTAAATATGTTAATAAACATAACTAACAATTTTGCCCTGACACTAGTTTTTAAACATCTGTCCTATGAAGGAAGGCCAGCGTTTTCTCTACACACAACAGCTCTTTGGCATGGTGAAACCTTTTCTGTTACAATGGGAGTCAATACATTGTTAGCGTTGTTTGACCCCCAACAAATAAGGCAACTTGTGTTGCTAGGCAGAAACATCCCAACTTACCCGGGTGCCCGACTTCCTGATTGTCCACTTCTGTGTTCTCAGTGTAACACAGAGAACAAACTCTTTTCTCAATTAGCTAAAACGATACGTTTCAATGAGCTGTGATCAAGAGCGGAATGGGTAGGGACTGTCTACAAAGTGCAACGCCCAAAGGACATTTCAACAATAAAATTAATAACTTAAAGGAGCAAAGGGAAAGATGAAGTATTAAGACTCTATACTGACACGATGGCCGTCAGGGTAACTATAGTCATCGGTTTTGCAGCGCAGCTGATGCTGTGACAAGAGGTTGCATACCAAACTGAACCCTGAAGGGACCTGGCAGTTTGGGTTTGGACAGACATTTAGATAGATATTTATATAGTGTCCTTGTGCGCAGCATTTTTTTCATTTCTGCAGCAGTAGCAGTGAATGCAGGTTTAGCACTGCAGGACCATCAAGTAGAGGAGGACAGCATTGAAGCCACAATAATTTTTCTGCACAAGAACATGGATTATCCTTAGCTTTTATACATGGATTATGTAAACTATGTATTTTTATGTAATTTATGTTTTTTAGAGTCATGTGTATTTTTGTATCTTTCTGTTGTGTTTTTGTGTAATTTTTGTTTTTTGTTGCTATTGTAGTGTGATTCTGGAGTCATTATGTGTATTTTTGTATCTTTTTTGGTGTAGTTTTGTGCATTTCTGTTGTCATTTTGTGTATTTTTTGTATGAATATTTAGTTTTGTGTATTTTGAGTCATTCTCATTTTTGTTGTCGTTTGGTTTATTTTTCTGTAAGAAATATTTTTTGGAGTCATTTTGTGTGTTTCTCGAACTTTTTTGTATAGTTTTGTGCATTTCTGTTGTCATTTTGTGTACGTTTTGTATAAATTTTGTTTAGTTTTTTTGTTTTATGTCATTATGTGTATTTTTGTACCTTTCAGTTGTCTTTTTGTATAATTATAGTTCTTTGTTGCCATTGTAGTGTGATTCTGGAGTCATTATGTGTATTTTTGTGTCTTTTTTGATGTAGTTTTGTGCATTTCTGTTGTCATTTTGTGTATTTTTTTGTGTGTGTGCATGTGTGTGTGTGTGAGACTTGCTACTCCGTGGCTCACACACACGCACTCGCTTTAGCCGGGCACATGCACGCACGTCAGCGATTCACATCAGGCCCAATCAGTGAGACTTGAGAGCTTTGCTACTATATCACTGTGAGGAGCTGTGCAGTAAAATAGATATAGATGGTGCGCTGGCGCCATATAGAAGACACTGGGTGTGTTGTGCGCCTGTTTGTGTTTGACATCCACTTGTTACCCCATGTGCTGATCTGATATTGACAGTAACAGTTATTTGTGAATTAAAGAGGGCTTACCACTTAAACAAATGTAAATATGTTCATGTTATAATGAAAAAATGACGTTTTAACTGTCAGGTTTGGTTCGGGCTTGGATATAAATATCTGAATGCCTGTCAGGTTTGGGTCAGACGAAAAAATGCGGCCGATCCGCACTCCAACTGTGACATGGTTACTTATTTACTCGTCGTTCATGTGACTGTTTACTGCAAGACCTCACCACATGCCTCCGCAGAACTAAACAGTAGTTTGGTCCACTGCGCTTGTCTTCTTTCAGTCTGCAAGCAGTCTTCTTCTTCTTCTTCTTTATTTCTGGCAGAGTGGATGCCTCTCCAAGCTGTCGAGAACGTGCATCAGTGTCATTTGACTTCGCATTCGAGTGCCAAAGCGGGAAATCTGGGCCTGGAACAGCAATACAAAATGCATCACACAGTCTGTTCAAGGCAATAAGGAGAAATGTGTGTGGGCTCATTCTCTTTGGTTTTGAACGCTTCATCACCCATTAGCATTAAAACACTTAAAATGAACGTTTATTTTTTCACAAATCCTGCCCTATTCACCTTTACAGTCTTTATTAAGTCTCCCTTATCTACTACAGCAAATATTTTAGGAAAAACGGGTATTTTGTCTTTACACACGTTGTACCCTGAAAACAATATACAGTATGAAAACAAGCAATATATATCACAGGGTTAAAAAAAAATGGCAACCAACGTGAGTTAGTTTAAATGGCTTAGTTTGAACATATAAATAAATAAATACATAAACGGCTGGACAACCAACCAACAAAGATTGTTAAATTTCATAGAACTGTGTCACAAATATCCAAATAGTGGTTCAGCTGAATTTGGGGACTGGAACTTGAATCTCTTCCCTGATTAAGATCAAAATTTGCTTTGTATGGAAGTACTGTCATACTGACATACTGTCAATACTGTAGGCAGTATTGACAGTATGTCAGGCAAATTAGTGGTAATGATAGCTCACCACACTATAACTTTTAACTTGGCAAACATTAATGTCAAGCCCTGGAGGTGTTATTAATAATAATAATACATTTTATTTGTAACGCACTTTTCATTTAGGGAATCTCAGAGTGCTACATGAAAACACACAAATTTAAAAACATTAATAAGTATAAGCCTTCTTAGAAGGTGTTTTCAAATTAGCTTTAAAAGAGTCCAGGCTTTGTATTTGATCAGCTCCACGGGGTGACGGGGAGGCTGTTCCAAAGCCTTGGCGCAGCAGAGCAGAAGGCTCTGTCCCCCATGGTTTGGCGCTTGGTGGTAGGAACATGGAGGTGGAGTTAGCTTTCTGACTGTTAGCTAAAAAGACACGTAGCTTACCTTTCCCTTTTTCAACGCTCATGAAAAAGATGACACAATTTTGGAGTCATTATAGATGATGTTTTGAAAATATAATTTGATTTAAAAAAAAGACATTCTTTACATAGTTTGCAGCAATTAGAATTTTGCTTTAATGCTAACAATTGGAATTGATTTTTTTTTCTTAATAACTGATTTCCTACATTCTACATGTCCTGCCATGAAAAGTTGGCTGTGCTTAATATAATAATTTAATTCTGATCATTAATGTTATATTTAGTGTTGTGTGGCACTCTGTCAGAATTTGGACACAATCACTCCTGAACAAACCAAACGTGGTGATTTGGCAACTTTTTGTTGTTTATTGTTTCCTTGTATTACAAACTGGCTGATTTTTACTGTATATTGGCCTTTCTGATGCTCCGCTCTCTCTCTCCGTCTGTCAGTTCTTACGTGAGTCCAGAGCACCAATCGCTCCTGAACAAATATAATATGATGGTTTTGCAACTTTATGTTGTTTATTATTTCCTACGACTAAAAACTGGCTACAATATCTTACATTATAAACCTTATACTCTCTTCCCACCTGTTACATCCCCTGCTGTTTGCCTGCCAAACTCCTGTCCCAGCAGGCCACGCCCTTTTCCCCGCCCAGCTGAAGCAGGTGCAGCTGATCATCCATTGATGAGACCTCTTGTAACTGCACTCAAGGTCTGTCTGGTCATCTTGGTTGATAATTATGTGCTCGTGATACTCCTGTGAGAGGAAGTTGTTTGTCTGTGCAACGTTTGTTGATCTTCATTTGTTTGGTTTAGGTTGAAGTTGGCGATTTATTGATTTAACTGAACCCTTTAAAGTTTGTTGTAAGCCTTGCTCTTTTGGTTAAACAATTAGTGTTTAGTTTATTTTGTTGTAATAAATAACTAGGCTTAATAATTAAAAAGATCACCAATCCGATTACATGAATTTATTTTTTTTTTTTTAAGGTATAGACCAATTTCCTTCAGTGCTACCTGATACAGATTCATGGAAAATCAAACGTACCATGAATTTCCATGCAGTACCTGAACATAACATTTTATTTCAGTGTGTGTGGGGGTGTGGCCCTTTAACTACGAATGAATGCACTGGTCGCTTGACCAGTGTGCGGAATGAGGGAGCGTGTGTGAACGGAGCAGATGGATTAAAAGCTCTATGCCAGGGGTGGCCAATCCTGGTCCTCAAGAGCCACTATCCAGCATGTTCTAGATGTTTCCCTCTTCCAACACACCTGATTCAAATGATTAACTCATCAAGCTCTGCAGAAGCCTGATAACGATCCTGGTCATTTCAATCAGGTGTGTTGGAAAAGGGAAACATCTAGAACATGCTGGATAGTGGCTCTTGAGGACCAGGATTGGTCACCCCTG
Source organism: Gouania willdenowi (assembly GCF_900634775.1). Taxonomy (NCBI): domain Eukaryota; kingdom Metazoa; phylum Chordata; class Actinopteri; order Blenniiformes; family Gobiesocidae; genus Gouania; species Gouania willdenowi. The sequence goes on from NC_041060.1 coordinate 32,403,148, forward strand.
CTCTATGCCATTTTTCTTGAGTGATTGGCAAAATAAACGCTGCAGCTGTTGAAATAAACCGTAGTCCCATGTCATACTCAATGACTGCTGTGACGAGAGACCACACTGGAACTACATGAAGCCTCCATTAGCAGAGCAAACACATATATCCTGACTGTGGCATCGCAAAACTTGCTGTTGCTTATAGTCCGTATTCACATGTGCACAGCAGAGGTGGGGCGCACCCTGAAATGGACAGAAGTGGGCGGTATGAAAGCGAAAGTAAATGGGAGCGAATGACTCTGCTCTAGGACTCTCCCTTTTAACATGCATAATAAACAAATAAAGAAAACAAGCGTGCACACATACAAACACACAGAAGCTAACAGCAGACGCTGTCCCCGCTTTCAGAGCCAGTAAACTGGGGAAGAATTCTGGTGCTCAGCCGCTCCGCTCCAACCGAGAGACATTTTTGCCGTTTGCACATAGGTTTTCACCTTTGTGCACAAATGAGAGTGAAATACTATAAAGCCGTGTCACATAAAGCAAACAACTCTTTGGTGTGAGTGAGACGATAAAACAACGCAATGGGAGCTTCTACAGAAAGTTTCATCACGACAATGATGTCATTTATCGCATCGGTGAATTAAGACATTATAGCCAATCACGTTAATTTCGTAAAATGCAAAATATTGGTCGAGCCGATATCGTCGATCAGATTGGTGAAAAGCCTAAAATAAACACAACCTTATTTCTGAATTATATTTGTTTCCTTGCTTTTTATCCTGGTTTTGTTATTGTTCCTTTCCCATACACCACCATAAGGAACATAACACCGCCTTAAATGCATACGAGCCTGCACCACTCCTCGGTCCAGAATCTTCCATTTATTACCGGCATTTGCTTTTAATTTAGGCATACACCTTATTTTAGGCTTAAAAAATACAAAGAAATATTCAACAGATGTATGACTTTTGCTGTCACTCGCTCCTCATGTGTGCTTTCTCTTTCCCTTCATTGTTTTTGAATGTTCAATTCACAGAGATGTTCAGTGGCTGTGCCGGTTCAGTCATCCTACTGTAGTAGTGACTGTAATATTCTGAACTCCTGACCGTCCCTTTCACTGGACGCGTGCCGACTTACTGAAAAAATCCACACATAGACATATCCGTCATATTGGCTGTATCCCCAACTTTAAATGGCGTCCTATACGCTACAGTACCCAAGAGCAAATGTAAAGTAAAAGTCTTAGTAGTTAAAGCACAAGGGTAGAAGAGTTTTAGGTTTTTTACTGGGCTATAAAGAGCTACTACTACTATACTACTTGTATTGCATTTATTTTGCGACAACTATGCATGTTTTATTCTCACACGAAAATACATTCATAACTGTCAGCTGCTCTCTGTAAGGAAGTATAAGCTAGACTTTATTAGGAGGTAAGATATAAAAAGAGAGGCTGGTGTTACGCCTGAGTGAGGGGGGTTAGGGAGGACAGGACAAATAAGTGTGCAAAGAGAGGCATGTTTGAGCTGTTGGTGTAACGTGTTGTTACTAATGTGCGGAGGAGTGAAATTCACTGTGCCAGTGTAGTGACATACAGTATACAGAGAAAACGTCCCACTGCTGAGATATTGTGAAAGAAAAGAGGGAGTAGATGTGTGACTCCTAATGTAACAGAGCTATTTTTTGGGAGCAAACATTTCCATATTATGTCACGAGGAGACATGATTTGAGAAGCACTTCCAGTGGCTCCAGGGGGGCCAAATCTGGCTCTACCCAGGGCATGAGGCACCTTCCTCCGTGTCTGAGCCTTTTATATCTCAAGATATCATCGCAAATGCAATACATTTTTCAGCCTTAGTAAGAATGAAGTAAAAACACTTTCATGCATCCATTTATAGGACTCCACATCCCACAATGCTATGTGTGAAACTGCCAACAAAGGAAGTGTTTACACTGGAAATGAAAGCAAACTTTCAAGCTGCAATTTCAACCTTTTTCCCTTTCCTACAAGGCATACACTATTACTGTATCTAATAAAAAATATTGTGGGGAGCAGCTTTATCAGTCATAACATTAGAAGCACTAATATGAAGCTTTTACAGATATTTTAAAAATATATTTAATTAACTGAGCTTATCTAATACAGACCAGTAGTCTGACTGTTATGGAAAAAAAAACGTTTTTCTGAGTTCATACTGTAATGTTTATTTGGACAACAAAGGAGCAACTGCAGTTGAAAGCAGCAACAAGCAACACAATCAGAAGAAGGTCATCAGTTAGAGAGGTTACCAATTAAAGCACAACCTGTTGTTTGGTCCTTTTTAAGTAACCAATCTGAGTAAAGGAGCTTCAAAGCCACTTCATTTGATCAGAGACATGTGCTCATTTCCATCCCTGCCACTGAGCAGGAGATCTCTTCCAGTTTGAAGGTACCTTTTTCTCCCCATCGTCGCTGATGCTTGTTCACGTGGAATTGTTGGGTTTTTTCTTAACAATTTTATATTTTGTAGTCAGTGTTACGTGATGACTTATTGTTGTTATTAGTGCTATACAGTATAACTAAAGTTGAGCTGAGGAAGCAGTGTGAAGCGTTGGTCAATGTTCTGCTGGTAAACTTTGGTTCCTGAAGTCCATGTGGATGTTCTATTGAAGTTGAGCTCCTATAAAGCCTAATGCTATGTCTGATCCATCTTTAACAGCCACTGTTCTGTTGTTGAAGGGAAAATACTACTGTCTGTGGGGACATCGACACAGGGACAGGATATACTGTAGCTTAGTTTGGTCCACAACATTTTGACACTGAATCATAACTTACTTAAACATTTCTTTTTGAATTGCATGGGATGTTTTTTTATTGACTTATAACTACGTTAAAATGTTTTCACTGAAGTATTTGATAACTTTTATTTACAATTAAAAAAGCCCTCAAATGAGTTAATAATGGTAATTCAATATTAAGGTTGGCTCATTATACTGTACATTAACTCTAAAGTTTAAATGCCAAGAGGGAAGGAGCAGCAGGCTGTTTACAGCCTAACTGGAGACAGAAGGTATTGTAACTGAACTTGGTATGACATAAGGAGTGTGCACGAGGGCACCTGCTGGGATGAGACGAGCACGAGCTTCGAAAAGTGCTGAAGATGTAAGAATAAATGCTTAGACAAGCAAACTGGGTGGGTCCCATCAGCCAATGAGAAACCAAGGGGTCAAGGGGAGGCTCTTTGGGTTAAAGGATGGGTATTATGTAAAATAGACTTTTTATATAATGTTACTATGTCATTTCCTCATTAAAAACATGCCTGGAGTGTTGCCTTGGCTCATTCATGTATGTTTGAGTAATCTTTAAAAACTCTGACGGCAGCCATGTTACGTGCAAATACGCCCAAGTCCTCCTAGGAACGCCCCCACCTCCTAGAGACGCCTCAGACCTTTCGTCACCAGCCGAGTTACCACCCACCGCTCCACAGCAGAGCCCCTCCCTCTCCTACGTTCTCTTCCTTAGTTCAGCCCACAGCACCCACTTCTGCAGATTTAGCTTTTCATTTCATTATTTTAAATACTTTTTAAGAAACCTATGGCTTATGTTGTCTGTACTCATACCCCCCCCCCCCCCCCCCCCCCCCGCTTCCAGCTCCGTCAAAGCAGCTGCAGTAGCAGAAAACAGCTGAGATAACTGCGTGTTGATTGGTCTACTCTGCTCACTGTAGTAGTTGCCTGCCTTTTCAGATGACTGCATTAAAACAAGAGCTTACTGTATTTGAAAGTGGATTAATAAGTACACAGACACAAAGCAATGTACTATAGCGCCAGCAGCAGCAGCACGGGTAAGCATGTGTGTGCGTGTGCACGTGCGTGTGTGTGTCAGTGACAGGGAAGAAAGCTCTCCGTCCATACGTCAGCATTCCTCACTTTGATACTTGTTCTAATGTATTGTAGTGATGTAAAAATGTAGAAAGTAGCCAAATACAGCACACAGAAAAACAGAAGTAAACAAAATCCATGCGTGTTTGTATGAGTACTGAAGGGGGAGTGTTCATGGGCGCGTCAGACAAGCTTTGAGTTTCCTAAAGAGACAGAGGCGAAATCGAAGCATCATGAACCATGTGCAAGAGAGGGAAATTTATTTTAGGTTGTTATTAATATTTGCTGCATTTTCCAAAAAAATGTGGATAGCATAGTTATTTGAGTATGCTATAGAATGGTACTATGTGCCTGAAAAAAACATCACACCCCCCTTTAAGTGAACGGCTATAAAATTGTGTGAAATGAGGTCTTCTCTCGCAGACAAGCGGTTTGTTATTGTTACCTATACCAGTGTTTCTTAAACTTTTTTGGCTCTCGTACCCCTTTTTTCTTACTTCTGAATCCAAGTACCCCCTTTTTGTCCAATTACAACATTTTACTCATAATTCTGTGAAAAAAAACAACAATGGCGCATAATGATTGAATTACTGAGAGATCACACATTTTAAAGTATCTCATTTTATAAATAAGAAGAATGAAACAGTATTTAGTATTTAGTGTGTTTTTGTGAATTTCTGGTAATATTTACTATGATTATCATTTAAAAAAAAAAACATTATAAAACCCCATATTTTTAATGCTTTCATTTATTAATTTTCCTCTCTCTCTCTCTCTCTTTCTCTCTCTCAAGTCCCCCTGTAGTGCCATTGCGTACCCCTAAGTGTACACTTACCCCCATTTGAGAAACACCAATCTATACAATAAAAAACTGATGATCCGCTGAAAACTTTGAGTGGACGTCTTTTTGATTTGTGATGGATACTGACGAGATGGGGACCTCACGGTAAAAATATATAGGTGGATGTTTTGAAGTTAGAGATATCATATCCTTGTGTGGGAGGAGCTGGCGAGTGGAACCAGATCACCCAGAGACAATCTTCCATTCAAGCACTTGACCGAGATCAGACAACGTTGTCGTTAGACAGGCTGATTAAATCCACATCACTGTCTAGGTAACAAATGTTTCAAAGGACTTTGTTTTGTTCATATCTTTGTTTCATCTCTGTTCTACAGGACCCTGGAAACCAGAATAAAGTGAGACCTCAATGCTCTCTGGAGGATGACGCTCAGCAAATACAAACTTCAACCACAGAGCAAAGACTTCAACAGCGGAGTCAACCCGGAGTAAAACCCAAGTTACATGCATGTGATGAGTGTGGGAAGGCCTTTACCTTTAAATCACAGCTCACGAGACATCAACAAATCCATTCTGGATTTAAACCGTTCAGCTGTGATGAGTGTGATAAGTCTTTTGGGAGGAATTCTACTTTATTAACACATAAAGCCATTCATACTGGAATAAAGAAATTTGAATGTGATGAGTGTGGAAAGGCTTTTAACCAGAAGCAGCACCTAAAAAGCCATCAGCTTGTTCACAGTGGAGATAGACCACATACGTGTGATGAATGTGGGAAGGCCTTCACTAAGAAGAGCAACTTATTAGAGCATCAACGTATCCACAGCGAATCCAAACCGTACAGATGTGAGGAATGTGGAAAGGCTTTCAGTCATTCTGGAAACCTCACGCAGCATGTATTCATGCATCGTGGAATTAAAGCGAACAGATGTGAACAGTGTGGGAAGGCCTTTATTCAAAAATCTGATTTAACAAGGCACATGAAGACTCACTCCAGAGCAGAGTTGTATCACTGTGATTACTGTGGAAAAATATATTATTACAAACAAACCCTTACTGAACACCTGAGATCTCACACTGGACATGAATTGTGTCGCTGTGACCAGTGTGACAAAGCTTTTACAACATACCAGCAATTTAAACGTCACCAAATCAGCCACTCCTCAGAGAGGCCTCACAAATGTGACACATGTGGCAATTCCTACAAGGACAAATATGTCCTTAATCGCCACCAACAAATCCATGAGAAAAAACCTTTTGTTATAGTGGTTTTGGATCAATAATTGGAGACAGAGTCAAGATGTACGGTTGTTGTCAGATGCAAAAACAGGGTTTATTGTCAAAGGTTCCAGTTGAGAACGTGCAATTTGATGATCTTAGATCATGAAGGATTAGAATGTGAAAACAATCTGTCATAGCGCTGAGATCATAGAACAGGCTTTTGTGCAAAAGTGAAGACATTAAAGAAACTCTCCCTCGGTAATATGGCAGAGGATTGATACCCACCCCGAGCCCGACGGGACCTAATGGTACACTTACATACTGACAATCTGTCCACCTAAAGAAATATACAACCTATAAACTCATTAAAAAAACATCTGAAATGACCTTCAATCTCTCGAAAACCCCACATAAAAAGAATATTCTATAGAAACCTGTATTCAAGTGAATTAGTTAGTCAGTGCAGTTAGTCAATACCTCAATTTAAGTTTTGATCTTAGTACATAAAACAAAAAATAGGAGTTTAACACCGGTATGTGTATATATATATATATATATATATATATATATATATATACACACTGTATTGGGAGGGAAAAGTTGTATAACTTTGTGACCTCCATCTGTAAAAACTAACATCAATAAGTGATCTCATTACAAATTTTTCAATTATTCAGCCATCGTCAGTCCAGTTCATGTCAAAGATTTAATCTAAAACAAGCTCATTTATCATTTAATTATGATGCAAAAAGTCTGAGTAATCAAATATCTATGTATTTCCCTAATTAGTGAGGATGCAGGAGGCAAGAGAAATATACATATTCATCAACATTTAAGTTCATATGTGAGTTTGTAACCTATGGCCAATTTTTATCTCTCTTTCCTTGGCAGGTTGATAGAAAACTATGACTTACAAATACTTGTGAAAATATATATCTTAACTATCACAGATAAACCAATAACTGCAAGTACATTGTGTCTGATTCATGAAAGTGCTTATTGTACTTGTAATTGCACATGCTCAGGGTACTATTATGAATTGCACACTGCCCTAAAATACATTTATAGATAATTGTTAAGTGTTTCGATTCCAGCAGCCCTTTCCTCAGATCTTTAGTGAATGACTATAGTGCTGCTAGGTTCCTTATGTGAGACAGTATATTAATCCATGATTGACTGGATTCTATAAAAAATGACAATTGCAGAAAATACAGACTTTCTAAAAGACCCCAGACAGTCACCCCTGGACACTTCTCTTGTTCTATTATTCCTCCTTATAAAATATTTTAGGAGAGGTGGAGATACAGTAATCCATTTGAGATTTTGTAACCCAGGACTGACTCTGCATCTTTTCTTAGATTTTCCCAGTTTTTGTCAAGTTTTGGATTTGAAAATAAGGGAAATTTTCTGGCGCCCACTACGAGCCGTACCGCCCGCTCAACCAAGCTCCAGTATTTCTTATAGTTTAATATAGGTGTACAAGAAATCTAAAAACCCACTTATCAACCACTTACTAAATATAATTATGTGATTATAATCAGGTAGGTCAACCTTTATTAACATTGAAATGCTGTGAACATTCCTACTAGAGCTGGATGATATGGACAAAAACTCATATCTCAATATTTTTTCTCAAAATGGTGAAATATGATATAAATCTAGATAATTTTAGTTCAAATAAAGTCTGACCAGAAAAACAATTCTGGGTTAAATTTGCTGATGCAAAATGCCACACAGCGACATTTATTAACAAACAGCTGCACAACATGTGACACTCATTAATCATCTAACTGAGCTTTACATGTTGTTCTGAGAAGTAAAATCAGCGACTCCTAAAACTAGTATTTTGTTTCACATGATATATGAAATATTATAGTTTTCTATATCACCAAAATAAAAAACTCGATACATCATGAATCTCGATATATCGCCCAGCCCTAATTTATAAAACAGCCTAAATAAAAACATAAATGTGTATATGAAGCACATGTGTTTATTTAATATACTTACAGTTTATATACAAGTCAACACGTTACATATTTACTGTTAATTTCACGTTGCTTGTCTTTAAGTTAGACATTAACATTTTATTTTCTTACATAATTTCTTATAATTTCTCATGCTCACTCATGTGGTTCTCTGGTATTCAATAATGACTTATTAGACACATTTGTTACAGACTTTACATTATTTAACACTTTTTAAAGCAGTGTATATTTGTGGAGCTTGTGATTGGATGATTTTTCATGTTGACTTACGTCGTTCCTTCCGCTGTGGTAGACGTTAAAATCTCAGTTATTAATCTAACAAAACTGCTGCTCTTTATGAAGTTAAACTCTCTGTCACATTTCACAATGTATTTACACCAGTTCTCTGTTTTTTGCTTCATTCATCATCTCTATTCTGAGTTGTTTCCAGGTTTGTTGCCGCTGTCGGCACTAATCTCGCGAGAACTGCCACTCAGGACATTTCAGATTTCAGTTCTCGCGAGGCTAGTGACGGCATTCAGTTTAGTGAGGCATCTTTGAATTATTATCACATTGAAATACGGGATATTTACGGGAAAATACTAATATGGGAAGATGGCGGGAAAGAGGGGTAAAATACAGGAGTTTCCCGGGCCAAAATGGGATACTTGACAGGTATGAGTATATGTTGGGCTTTTTAATTTCCTTTATACTATTAATGCTTTTTTTAATAAAAAAAAGCTTCAACTGTTTTACATGTGGTTTTGTTTGTCAATATCCAGCTAGTGATAACATAATTTAAATGAGACATAATCATTGAATTGAAATAAAGAAAATCTTGTGTAAGCACTCAGTTAATGATTATGATAAGAGTGTAAAAACACTTCTTTTCTTTTTTTTTTGGTTTTTTTTTTTCAGACATTAAGTGTAAGAATAGTAGTAGGAGGAAGGCTGAAACTGTCAAGCAAAGGTAAAGAGCAACATCTACAGTACTCTTACACTTATTGTTTGAAAAAAGAACTAAAAAATGTCTACAGTAGTAAGAAGACATGATGAACGTTTTTGAGCACTTCATCTTATTCCTTAATCATAACTTATATCTACATGTGTTAATGGTATAAGGTTGCTGTTCCTGGCCTAATGTGTTGCTTCCTGTACAAGACTTTCACTAAGGTCCTGAATGTTCCTCAGTATCTGATTAGACTTTGTACTTGTAGACATGTCGACACATGTATCTTACTGTATAAATTGGAGACAGACTGGCTGTTGAACAGGGAAACTTTAAGAAGCAGCACCAGGTTGTATTCACAAACTTTGTCTCAACTTTGCAAGTTTATTAAATTGCATCAAGGACACTTCTTCTCCGTGCTTTTTCTTTCTTTTTTTTTTATGGTAAATTATCCTCTAATCTAATAATGGTCCGTTGTGAGCCGCATGTTGCAACTTTGTTCTCCAGTGGATCAATGGGCCTGAAGGTCTGCACAGCGAGGAAGCTTTTCCCTCTGTTTGTTTGTTAGTTTGTTTGTTTGTAATCTTTATTTCGAACATGAGACAGTGAAATCAACACAACAAAACAAAAAAGTAATAATCCGTAGTAAATAAATATTATATATATATTTATTTACTACGAATTATTACATATATATATATATATCAATCATTATCATTAACATGCTCGAAAAGGACTAGGAAGAAGTTTAAAAACGTATTTAATCCTACCCTATAAATGTATACACACATGAATACACACACGCACACACTTAATTTCTTATGTACAACTCTACATGATTGTCAATATGTAATATAGTAACATATTTAATGTTTATCAATGTACGCTAATATAATGATAATTACACCTGGGTTTATAAATTAATATTTCAGTGTCAACATATCAAATATTCATAGAAATAAAAACCAAACAAAATTTCAGAAATAGATACATAAATATATATATAACTCAGAGCCACCTATCTCCACCCCGAGAGCAACCACAGATTTTTTTATATTTATTTTTTTTATTTTTTTTTTTTTCTACTTGTCTGCACATGCTGTCAAAGGTCAACACTACAAGAAGTGCAATCATTATGAGACAGCAATGCATGTTTTGTTATTGCAATAAAATAAATTGATTTATTTTATTGCTTAATTGTGACCATCACCAGCCCTCCCTAAGGAAGGGTAAGAAATCTTTTATTATAGGGAGGATATAAAAAGGGAGAGCAGTGTTACACCTAGGTGGAGAGGGAGGGGGAAGGGAGCAGGAAGGAGAGACTCAAGGTAGGAAATAGAAAGGGTGGGGAAGAATAGATTATTTTACAGTGAGAATGAGATGTGAAGTTGTAAAACATATTGTGCTTATTATGTTGTGTAATCAACCCAGTATGGTGACAAGTGTGAAGCTTAGCTATAATAATGGTGGCTGTGGACAGGGGGAAGGAGTGAGTGGTAGTATCTAGAGCAGGTATTTGGGATTAACGTGTCTAAATTTAAGCCCAGTATGAGTTTTATCTCACATCCCAGTGCCAGTGCATCGTAAACCAGTATATGTGCAAAAACCGCTACTGCAAACACAGGAACTGCCCCGGGCCTGCAGATGCAGCCAGGCCGGCAGAAAGAGTGGGGGCCAAGGAGCCCCAGGCCACCCCCCACGGCAGAGCAGCCCCCTAGTCTGAACCAGAACAAAGAGGTCAGAACACATTACTCCAGTTTTAAAGTCTTTACACTGGCTCCCAGTCAGCCTCAGAATAGACTTTAAAGTTCTGCTGCTGGTGTATAAATCTGTGAATGGGTTTGGTCCAGAATACATCAGTGACATGTTAGTCAGGTATGAACCCAGCAGGTCTCTCAGATCTATGGACACAGGTCAGATAGTGGAGCCCAGAGCTCACAGTAAACATGGTGATGCTGCTTTTAGTTGTTATGCTGCAAAAAAGTGGAACAAACTGCCAGCAGAGCTGAAGCCAGCATCACATGTGAACATTTTTAAATCAAAGTTGAAGGCACTTTTTTTCTCTATTGCGTATGATTGAGAGAGAGATTTTTAGTCATGTTGTTGATGTCATGATGATTTTACTGATGATTTTAATTGATTTTATTGATGATTTTAATTGATTTTACTGATGATTTTAAATGTTCTTATTGATTTTAAACAATTGAATGTTTTATCATGTAAAGCACATTGAGTTGCCTTGAGTATGAAATGGGCTATACAAATAAAGTTGCCTTGCCTTGCCTTGCCTAGATGCCCCCGAGATCCCAAGCCGAGAAGCAGCCACCACCCCCCACGCACACATCCAAGGAAGCCCCAAGCAGCCGAGCACCGAGCTCATCCCGCCACCGACCCCAACCCCCAACCCCAAGGCCCCCCGCTAGCATCCCGCCCCCCTCACCCACCCACACTCAAGCACCCAACCCCCCGAGGGGAGGGCCCAGAGAGCCCCCCCGCCCGGGACCCCAGCAGAGGAGCCAAGGCTCCCTCCGGCGAGCCCAGAGAAAGCAGGGACCGGACCCCAGGCCAGAAGGACCCGGAAGGGAAGCAGCACCAAGAGCAATGCCCCCAGCGATGACGACCACGCCCGTAGCAGTCTAGGGTACCAAGAGGACGCTGCAAGTCACCCCGCCGGCCCCCAGGCGCACCGACAGAGCACCCCAGAGCGCACCAGATCACTTTTCCTTGATGCCGCCTGCGCGATGAGCCCTAGACAGCCCCCCACCCCCCAACCACCAAAGGGCACAGCCACACCGCAGAGCCCGGCTCCCAGGGCGCCGCCCAAGCCGGGGCCACCCGGCGCCGCACCCGCAGGCATAGTAGGGCGCGGCCCGCACCACCAGTCCTGAACTTTGGAAGGAGCAGTCCGTTGCTGATCAGGCTCATTTGGTTGATGATGACTGTGTGCAGAGGGTGGTTGGCATCGTCCATAATGTCCAGCACTTTGTCCAGTGTTCTCCTCTCTGCCACCATCACCAGAGTCCAGCTTCATGCCAACCACAGAGCCTTCCCTCCTGATCTGTTGTTCAACCTGGACAGGTCCTTTTTTGAGGTGCTTCCCCCAGCACACCACTGTGTAGAAGTGGACGCTGGCTACCACAGACTGGTAGAACATCCACAGGCGTTTCCTGCAGATGTTGAATGACCGCAGCCTACTCAGGAAGTACTGCCTGCTCTGTCCCTTCTTGACCAGGTGGTTAGTGTGGGTTGCCCAGTCCAGTTTGTTGTCCAGCCACAGCCCAAGGTACTTGTAAGAGTTTGCAACCTCCACATCAGCTCCCTCAATCAGAACTGGTCGCAGTCTTGGTCTGGACTTCCTAAAGTCTTGACCTCCTTTGTCTTTGTGGTCTTGAGCTGTAGATGGTTGGTGCAGCTCCAAACAACAAAGTCCCTCACCAGGTTTCTGTACTTTTCCTCTCTGTCGTCCCTGATGCACCCAACAATGGCTGTGTTATCAATGAAGTTCTGTGTCAAAGGTCAGAGATGTAACAGAAGTCCGAGGTGTACAGGGTGAAGAGAAGAGGAGCCAGCACCGTTCCTTGGGGCGCTTTGATGCTGCTGATCACAGTGTCAGACGTGGTGTCCTTCAGCCTGACATACTGTGGCCTGTTGGTGAGGTAGCTGGAGATCCAGGAAACCAGGTAGGGATCCACTTGCATTCTGTTCAGTTTGTTCTGAAGCAACAAGGGCTGGATGGTGTTGAAGGCGCTCAAGAAATCCAAAAACAGAACCCCCACTGCGCCACCTCCCATGTGCACCAGGCCATCCATGTGTACCTGCCAACCTAACTTTCACTAAACTCATCTATTTTCAGTAGTTAGATGTAGTGGCATGTGTGACGTGAGTGAAACTGCAGTAATCAGGTGACCTTCATTATGTAGCACCGTCTACGTAACATGTAAACACTTAGATCTGACTCAGAGCGTAACACTACAGTCACTACAACGCTATGAACAGGTGTCGTAACACAGACTGTAACCGGACTAAATGGTGGTCCGTTATACACTCAACACTTACATACCTGCACACATGTACACGCCTGCACGCATGTCACGTAAACGGTGATCGATAGTGAAGCGCATCTGATCGGCGTGTGTGTGAGACTCTACCTGGGACTCTAACCTCCTCCGTTGGTTCTCTCTCACACACGCACTGCGGAGAACACAAACCGAAAGTGAGCTGTCTAGTGAAATAGATATAGATGGTAAACTAGCGACCCCTCACACTCTGAGGTCAAAAGCTGAATAGGTTTCTCTTCTTGGCCGTTCAGAAGTGAAATAAAAATAAATATAAATATTTTGAAATGACCAAATTACTCCAAAATAACAGATGCACACACTCGGGGTATTTGGAAGCCATTGACAAAGTTTCAGGTTGAACAGGCACCGCGTCGGGGAGATAATAGTTTAGACTAGTGCAGTGCCCGTAGGAACTATGTCTTGCTATAGAAATGTGGGAGGTTAAGTATGGATGGTTTACATGGGAGCTTTATTTCTTCTTTAATTCAGAATAAAAGTTAAATCTTCTTTAAACTGACCTTATAAACACTTAATTCCTAATGCACATTTACTTCTGAATAAAACACATGCACACATACACACATGTGGATAGCACCCCGGGCTGCTGCGGCGCCTCCACCCTTTTTTGTATAATTATTGTTTTTTTTTTTTTTTTTGGTGTATTTTCGTGCATTTCTGTTGTCATTTTAGTGTATTTAGTTTAGTGTATTTTGAGTCATTTTCATGTTTTTGTTGTTGTTTGGTGTATTTTTCTGTAATATATGTTTTTTGGAACCATTTTGTGTGTTTTTGGAGCCTTTTAGTATATTTTTGTGCATTTCTGTTGTCATTTTGTGTACTTCCTGTATAAATAATGTTTAGTTTTTTGTTTTACATCATTTGTGCATTTCTTGTATAATCATTGTTTTTTGTTGCCTTAAGTAGTGTGATTCTGGAATCATTTTATATCTTTTTTTAGTGTAGTTTTTTGCATTTCTGTTGTCTTTTGTGTATTTTTTTGTATAAATATTTAGTTTTGTGTATTTGAGTAATTTTCATATTTTTGTTGTTTTTCTGTAATGTATGTTTTTTGGAGTCATGTGTATTGTTCTTATCTTTCAGTTGTCTTTTTGTGCATTTTTTGAGTTTTATTTTACTCATTTAGTATATTTTTATTATAAATACCGTGTGTGTTCTGTGAAATGTTTGAGACGCTGATAACCAAACTCCATAGCGATTGTAGCGCCAATCAGAAAAACAACCAAACTGCGCAAAACAACACGTAAAGCTCCAAACTACATGAGTGAGTAAGTATATTAAAGTATTATCTACAATTCGGCTGTCTTTTTAAAAAAAAACAAAAATCATTGTTTACCTTCGAACCGAGTGGTCAGAGCTTAGCTTCCATGCACGGCACCACAGAGAATCCACAGTTTTCCAGATGGAGAATTGAACAGGTTGAGGTCAATATCGACTCTAGTGAAATAGAGTCGGTATTGAACAATTACACGGACAGTTATATGGTTTAAACCAGTGATTCTCAACTGGTGGGTCGGGACCCAAAAGTGGGTCGCAGACCTGTACTGGGTGGGTTGCGGACAGCTGGTCAAAAATAAATTAATACTTAATACCTCTCATGTTGGACTTGTCTTTTATTTTGAAATAAACTTTTCTTTTGACAGGCATGCTGTGAAATGTATGTTACACAGGAAAATATATAGATTTATGTTTTAAAAAAGATTATATACATGTGTTTTCAACAGCTATTTTAGAAAGAATTAATTTGGTTGGTTGAATTCTAAAAAAACTGGGTCACGATTTAATGACCGCAGTAAAATGTGGGTCCCAAGGTGAGACCATTTGAGAACCACTGGTTTAAACAATGGGAAACGTGTCTGCAAAAGACTCATCAGTGGCTGACGGTTTCAAATGATATGTTCAGAGAGCTCCCGTGTTTGAGATGCTAACAATAGCATGGCACAGGAGGAAGTGGAGTCTGCCGTGGCTCACACACACAAACATCAGTGACTAACATCAGGCCCAATAGGGCTAGTATATCAGTGCGAGCGCGGCTGTTCAGACGCTCCTCTCCCCTCTCCGGTTTAAAACTATCTCACTCGTGTGTTTACAGTCCGCGTCTGCTTGGCTGTGTGCGCAAGTGACTCTTGCTCAGGTGAGAAGCTGTGTAGTGAAATAGATATAGATGGTGCGCTAGCGCCACCTCACACCCTGAGGTCAAAAGCTGAATAGGTTTCACTTAACATGCCGTCCAGATGTGAAATGAAATTAAAATATACATTTTGAATTGACCAAATTACTCCAAAATAACAGGTGCACACACTTGGGGTATTTTGGAGCTGGACATAATTATAATCAAATGAGTCATTGACATAATTGCGAAACACTTACCCATATTTTCAATTTATTTTTTAAAACTGGCAAGTTTCCGGATCAGATGAAAGTAGCCAAAGTTACTCCCATCCACAAAAGTGGTGCAAAAGATCAATTTGTGAATTACAGACCCATATCAATCATACCTCAATTCTGTAAAATATTAGTAAAACTTTATACAGATAGACTTGACAAATTTATTGATAAATACAATGTAATAAATGATAGCCAACATGGATTTAGAAAAAGCAGATCACTGGAACTAGCACTGATAGAACTTATGGAGGAAATCACAAACAATATTGATAGGAAAAAGTTTTCAGTGTGAATTTTTATAGACTTAAAGAAAGTAATTGACACGATGGATCATAACATACATAAAAAATATGGAATTAGAGGAATTGCTTGGATAGAATTTTATTTAACAAATAAAAAACAGTATGTTGAATTTGTGACAGCACAGGTCCAAGTGTGGCAGTATAGTGTGCGGTGTCCCACAGGGATCTGTGCTGGGACCTAAATTGTTTCTACTATATTAATAAATATATATAATATATTTATTAATAATATAATAATATTATTATCTATAATAAAAACTAAAATTATGTTTTTTGGAAAGCGTGACATAAATCGGCAAATGCAAATAAAAAATGACAATATTGTCATTGAAAGAGTCTAATCTACTGTACTCTTATTTTACTCCATTTAACGTACTCTGAGGTGCAGGGAAACACGTTTAAAATTAACACAGAAGTATTATGTAAAATACAAAAAAAGCAATTAGAATTGTTATTTTTGCTGGATATCGAGAACATACAAATGCACTTTCTCCATTCAAAAATATAAAATTTTTGGAACTTGTAAAATTCTGCACAAATCTATTTATTTTTAAAGTGAAACAAAATCAGCTTCCAGCAAATATTCAAAAAATGTTTTGTTCGAGAGAAGGAAAGAACAACCTGAGAGGCAATAAAAATCTGAAAAAACAGTATTCTCAAACTACTCAAAAGTTTGTGTGTTACTAGATGTGGAGTGGATACATGGAATGTTTTAGATTTAGACTGTAAAAATGTGGTACAGTTCCAAAAACTTTATAACAATCACCGTCTTCAAAAATACTCAGAAAAAGAAAGTGGCTAATTACTCATGCAAACATGTGCTTTTTCACCTTAAGTGCACAACCCTAAATGATTACATACCTTTGTTCCTTTTGCCTTTTGCTTTTTGTTTTGCCTTTTGTCTTTTTATCTTGGTTTGTACAACCATAAACGCTAATACATTATACTCTAGTTCATCAGCTGAGATCAAGACCACAAACAATAATACATGTTATGCTTTGTTTTTTTTTTTTTTGTTTTTTTTTTGTGGATATGAATTGTGTAAATACAGCACTATAAAATGAAGCAAGAGAGGTAGGATTTCTTAAAAGTTCTTTGAACTTCCACCTACTCCTTTTGAGTGGCATCTTTGTATTATTTTCCTTCTGTAATCTTTGTTTTTATTGATATGCTTCTCAAATGAATTCAATAAAAAAAAGATAAGAAAGGTGTTTCTTTGATGTACAAAACCCTTGAGGTGTATATACTGTACACTGAACAAAAATATAAACGCAACACTTTTGTTCCTGCTCCCATTTTTCATGAGCTGAACTCAAAGACCTAAAACATTTTCAATATACACAAAAGTCCTATTTCTCACAAAAATTGTTCACAAATGTGTCTAAATCAGTGTTTGTGAGCACTTGTCCTATGCAGAGATAATCCATCCCACCAATCACATGATTATTGCACAGCTGTGCCTAATGCTGCATTCAATTGCACTCAGAACCCGGAAAGATTCGGGTAGTCAATTTCGACCTCCGAGGTAAAAGCGTTTTATTCAGTAAGCTCAGAAACCATGACTGGCCATAGCAAGCTGATGTTTGTTTTCATATTTTTCGAAGAGCAAAAATGCTTGCTGGGGAAATATATTAGCTCCTTGGATAAGAGAGAAAGAAAGAGAGAAACGTCCTACACTTTAAATAAGACTTAAACGCACCAGCGGGTGAATCCTGCATGCTTCTTAGAGTCATAGACTGTTGAGAGTGCATTCAACTATACGGTACCATTATTAACGCAGAGCGGAGTTCAGATGAACATAGTAGGGATGGAAATACCACTACAGCGTTATTCTGCACTTTTAGTAACACACATGCCAAATTAGACGGCACATAAAAGTAAAAGTTGAGGAGAAAGTGACTGTTTACGTCTAACAGTGGGTGCTGCCATTTTGCTAAAATGGTCATTCCGACCGTCTCGGGGTGCTAGGATCTTGCCAAGTCAAGTCGGGGTTCCAAACTCAAGGGCCGTTTTTTTTCCACTTTCGTTTTGTTCTGTCGGACTCTTCCGGGTGCAATCAAATGCAGCATCAGGCTGGCCACAATAAAAGGCCACTCTAAAAATGTTCAATTTAATCACACAACACAATGCCACAGCCGTCTCCAAAAACGTTTCAGATAATTTAGCAATACATCCAACCGGCCTCACAAGGGCAGACCATGTGTAACCACACCAGCCCAGCACCTCCACATCCAGCATGTTCACCTCCATGATCGTCTGAGACCAGCCACATGGACAGCTGCTGCAACAATCAGTTTGCATAACCAAATAATTTCTACACAAACTGTCAGAAACCATCTCAGGGAAGCTCATCTGCATGCTCATTGTCCTCATCGGGGTCTCCACCTGATTGCAGGACATGTCACCCATTGAGCATGTTTGGGATGCTCTGGATCGGCATATACGACAACGTGTTCCAGTTCCTGCCAATATCCAGCATATTTGCACAGCCATTGTTTACGTCATCAAAGAAATGTCACGTACAGTGGGGCAAAAAAGTATTTAGTCAGCCACCAATTGGGCAAGTTTTCCCACTTAAAAAGTTGAGAGAGGCCTATAATTTTCATCACAGGTATACCTCAACTATGAGAGACAAAATAAGAAAAAAAATCCAGAAAATCACATTATAGGATTTTTAATGAATTTATTGGTAAATCCATCAGTAAAATAAGTAATTGGTCACCTACAAACAAGCAAGATTTCTGGCTCTCACAGACCTGTAACTTCTTCTTAAAGAGGCTCCTCTGTCCTCCACTTGTTACCTGTATTAATGGCACCTGTTTGAACTCGTTATCAGTATAAAAGACACCTGTCCACAACCGCAGTCACACTCCAAACTCCACTATGGCCAAGACCAAAGAGCTGTCAAAGCACACCAGAAACAAAATTGTAAACCTGCACCAGGCTGGGAAGACTGAATCTGCAACAGGTAAACAGCTTGGTGTGAAGAAATCAACTGTGGGAGCAATTATTAGAAAATGGAAGACATACAAGACCACTGATAATCTCCCTCTATCTGGGGCTCCACGCAAGATCTCACCCCGTGGGGTCAAAATGATCACAAGAACAGTGAGCAAAAATCCCAGAACCACACGAGGGACCTAGTGAATGACCTGCAGAGAGCTGGGACCAAAGTAACAAAGGCTGCCATCAGTAACTCAAATCCTGCAGTGCCAGACGTGTCCCTCTGCTTAAGCCACTACATGTCCGGGCCCGTCTGAAGTTTGCTAGAGAGCATTTGGATGATCCAGAAGAGGATTGGGTGAATGTCATATGGTCAGATGAAACCAAAATAGAACTTTTTGGTAAAAATTCAACTGTTTGGAGGAGAAAGAACACCATACCTACTGTATGCCATGTATCGTGAGATTTTGAGTGAAAACCTCTTTCCATCAGCAAGGGCATTGAAGATGAAATGTGGCTGGGTCTTTCTGCACGACAATGATCCCAAACACACCTCCCGGGCAACGAAGGAGTGGCTTCGTAAGAAGCATTTCAAGGTCCTGGAGTGGCCTAGCCGGTCTCCAGATCTCAACCCCATAGAAAATCTTTGGAGGAAATTGAAAGTCATAAAATATCACTGCTCGAGAGGAGATCTGCATGGAGGAATGGGCCAAAATACCAGCAACAGTGTGTGAAGACCTACAGAAAACATTTGACCTCTGTCATTGTCAACAAAGGGTACATTACAAAGTATTGAGATTAACTTTTGTTATTGACCAAATACTTATTTTCCACCATAATTTACAAATAAATTCATTAAAAATCCTGCAATGTCATTTTCTGGATTTTTTTCCTTTCCTCATCTTGTCTCTCATAGTTGAGGTATACCTATGATGAAAATTACAGGCTTCTCTCATCTTTTTAAGTGAGAGAACTTGCACAATTGGTGGCTGACTAAATACTTTTTTGCCCCACTGTATCTGCCAGTACCAATTAGAACCATGGGCTTCAATGTGAGATGCTGGGATCACGAAAAAGGAGGAACAAGCTTAAACCAGACGCTATTTCCACCCTATTTTCCCAGAAAACATCCCAACCGGTTCGTCATTTTAGTATGAGCTGTGCCGAGAAGAAACAACAACAACAGGTATGTAAGCACTGCACAACCACCCGTGCCCGGGCTGCGCCTGCTCATATTTGCTCTGTCGGAGAAATTCCATCAAACGGCTGCTCCGGTGTGTTGATGTGTCTTCTTTCACTGCAACTACCAAGTCAAATTCCTCGTATTGTTCTAAACTGTACCTGGTCAATAAAGCTGATTCTGATTCTGATTCTGATTTATGAAAGATAATAAGTTGCTCTTTACAGCCAGTGTCGGTACATTGTGGTAATTTTACTCACACGTAACGGAAACATTAAAGATGCTGCTTTGTTTTGACAAAATTGACACGTGGAACAGAGAGAACCAAGTGAGTGAGAAAGAGAGAAATTAAAACAGACCAAATAACGTTGGATTTATTAAAAATGAAAGACTCTCTGATGATAAAAACCCACCATGAATGGAGGTTCAAAGGGATTTAAAAACAAAGGAGGAAACTGAGCCTATAAAGGAAAGATCAGTTTAATTTCTGGATCAATAAATGTCATTCCTATTTTTGTGGAGCTAGTCTTTGTGTACATTAATATAAGTGTAAATACAATAGATGCTTTTAATGTGTGAGACAGTTTAGGACAGAGTATTTGTGTGTTTGTTTAAACTTTGTGTGTCTGTGTCCATCTGAGCATATTTATCTCCATCACTTTCAGTTTTCCTTTTGATGAACATGACATTATCTAACTCTTCTATTATTTCTTCTTCTTTAAGTCCATGCAGAGTGGACACGCCCCTCCCTGGACATTAAAACCATGAGCTGATCCTAGTTTCCATCATCTGATCTAGACCCATCACTTCTACAGACAACAGACAGAATAAAGCTCAGAGTCAACATGGGAACATGGGATGTGCTTATTTATTGAAATGTATATTAAATGATTATTTAATTTTCTGTAATTTTATTTTCTAGGAGATGTTTTTAATTGTTTCAATAATTTAGAGACTTAAGGAAGGTTTACATGATATGTTTTAAGGACTGATTGTTAAAATGCATAATAAAGGTGATTTACTTGAGTCACCACTGATTTCAGATTTTTTTAAGTCTTTTGTATAAAAATACTTTAACAGGACAACAATGATGTGCAGAGCTGCAGTAATGTTGGCTTCATACAATAATAATAATAACAACAACCACTGCACACGCCACCAGAGAAGCTTCCAGTGAATAATTTACAAATAAAAAAAAAAGTTCACTGATGGTCACATTGAGATCTCAATGTCACCATCAGTGAACTTTTTTTTTTTATTAAATACAAAGTAAACTACATGCAAACAGAAAAACAAAGGTAGAAATAGTTTATTTAAATTGTGAAATTAGTGAGTTGTTAAAGTGCTGAGATGCATCGGAGGGTCTTCTTCTGCAGAGACGTGATGATGAGGGGTTCGAGTAAAACCCAGAATTCCAAGGTAATTTTGAGGGTATAAACATGCATATAAACACATTACTGGTATATTAACCCATATAAACCAAAAAATATAGAAATGTGACATTTTACTGCTGCAAATGTGTAACACATTACTGGTATTTTGAGAACAGGACACATGTAGATTTCTGAGGAATTCATTATAGTTGTGCAGGACTAACAGGAACTCCACATACTGAAAATTGGTATTGTCACATGTGCACTAACACGACATGGCCTAATAAGAGAAATAAAATAAGATTTAAAATAAATAAATAGTTGCAACATTTTGTAGTCTTGTTCCAGGTTCTGCTGTCATAATATTCCCATCCTTGTACTTCCAATGTTTAAATGTTTTGTTTTTAAGGTTCATGTTACATTTTGCAAAAGGTTGCACTTTATTTCTGGCTTATTTATTTTTGTTTGGAAAATTATTACCCTTTCTTTTAGACATTTCATTTATTTGGGCTTGTATTTGTGATGTTCTGTTTTTGGTTACATTTGGATGAATAAATTACACAGTGACGTGCCATGACCACTAGGGTTGGGTAGACACGTTGCAAATCCAGACCACCAATGACAATTTCATGTGTTTCTGCTGGCAAGTGTTAATTCAATTCAAATCGACTTTATTTGTATAAAGCAATTTACAACAAAGTCATCTCAAAGCGCTTATCAAAATATAAAATTCATAATAAGAAAGAAAAAATCCAACAAGATCCACATGAACAAGTATTTAGCCATCTAACAAAATCAACATCATAAAACACCATTAAATAAACATAAACAATTATTTAATATAGCCTCCATACTCTCCCAACAAGATATATCTCATGACACGACAGCACATCTGTTGTTTGTGTTGGAAACACAGAGAAAATGACAACAACAACTCAGAACAGCCTCAGTGAGGAGCATCCACAAAGCCAATCCTTCCTAGAAAATACCAACAATGTTCTGACCTTACCTTTGCTGAAGCTCTGGTAACTCAGGTGTTGGTCTCCATCTTTTAAAAGCTGTCGTTTTTTCCTCAAAAAAAAGTTTCTCTATCATCATGACTGTAGTGTTATCCCACCCACTAGCTAGAGAACATTGCAGCAGCAGTCACGTGACATCAGTTCACTAATGTACTGTGAACTTAGGTATAGCATTTAGCATAGCTCGGTTACGTGCAAAGGCAGCATAGAGAGCTGCCTTTGCACGTAAATGGTTGTCATCTTGGGGACCTGAGTGAGCATGCGCAAACACGTAAAACCACGCAATGAGAACGGAGGCAGAGGAGCAACGTGCCTTTGGGAGGGGGCGTGGCCTTCCCTCTGCCTTACAGTGGAGTGAAAAAAAAAAAAAAGACTGTGCAGCTGTTCCAGGAAATAGCGCTGTTTAGTAATTTGGGCTATGAAACGCACAAAATGCGGAGACTTTCAAACTTATAGGTACTGTAGGCTATTGGAAATGGAAAAATAAATATTTTATAATTATATTATGATTAAAACAAATAATCAAAATATCAATTCACCCTTGGGTAGGCACTGCCTACCTTGCCTACCCTGACAGCACGTCGCTGAAATTAATATACTACACTTTGCTCCCCAAAACACTTTGTTCGTTGTGATTCTACAGAGTATGTGTCCCAGAACACTGAAAAACCATATAGATATACCTACTGTATATATATATACATACATATTTATACATTAGCAGCAGTACAATGTCCAATTTCCATTTTTTTCTGGGTTATATAATAGCCAACCACACGTGTCCTGTTCACAAAATACCAGTGATATGTTGTACATTTGCAGCAGTAAAATGTCCCATTTAGATATTTTTTGGTTTATATGAGTTAATATACCAGTAAAATGTGTTTATATGTATATTTATACCCTCTGAAATACTCGGACCTGATGATGAGCTGCTACACTCCGTTACTGTCCCACTGTCGGCTGATCAAAGAGAAGTCCTGACGGTCATGTTGTCCTCTTCCTCCATGAGTTCTCTGTGGTGTCGTCGATATATCTTGAGGTAATGCCAACTCTGACCTTTTCATTGGCAAACGAGCACTTCTGACACCGCTATCATTACGGAATGGAGTCTTCCAACCATCTCTGGAAGAACACCTTTGTAGAAGAAAAATCTTGCTTTGATTGTTAGACTGTTCCAAAAAAGACCATCAGGAAGGATTCTTTCAACATAAACACCTCTTGGTGTCCAAACAATAAAGTCACAATATTCCACATTGCATACAAAGATTTGTGCCTGCACTTGATAGTAGTATTGATGGAATTTATCAAGGTAAATCCCATCCTCATCTTTCTTTAAACAATAGTTTGGGCTGTTTACTAAGTCAGTTGGTTAAAGTTCTTGTGCATTATATGGGCATTTGATTTCACTTAACTTTAGGGATGTAACGATTAATCGTAAGGCAGTTAAAAATCGATTCATAGGTATCACGATTGACATCGATACTTTAAAAATTGAATCGCAGTACTTTTTCTAAACAGCAGAGGGCGCTATATATTATCCCTTCTCTTGCCCAGCAGTGTACGCGGCAGGCGGAATCTGCTACTTTTTTTCTGGCCGTCTTCTACTCTCATCTATGTTTATAAATGATTTATTACCCCTTTAGCACCAAAAGAATATCTGTAATATTACGTGAATATCTGTAAAAGTCACATTTATCTATTAGCTCTGTGTGCTAGCGTAGCTTCTCTTCTTCACTGCAAGACATCTGCATGACAACCGACCACTGGGTTACCAGCGCCCTCTGCTGGTCCAAACAAATATCTGCCATAAATCAGTGCAATGACTGTTTTTTTTTTTAAAAGTCCAATTGTTAGGGCACAAAATACATTTTCAGTTGCACTTTTAAAAAGAAAAAGAACTATTATGCAGTTTGGCATCGTTTACTATAGAACCAGAATTTAAATTAATAGGCTTCTTCTTCATTTGTATTATTCCTTTATTTATTTCATTCAAGATTTATTTTTAGTTAAATTGCATTGTTTTGAATAGTTTATCAAGGGATTCTTGATACAGTATTTTCTAGTTTTTTTCCCCCAAAAAAATAAAGGAATATTTTTCAGTCATCATTTGACTACAGTCCTATTTTATAAAATAAATTGTGAGAGAATTGTATCGTGATCCCAGTATCGTGAATCGAATCGTATCGGGAGTTGAGTGAATCGTTACATCCCTACTTAACTTACACCCGACCCACAGCATATAAGACCATCTGGAGATTCCCCTAGGTAGGGATATTTACTACACACTTGTAGACCACTACAAACTATTTGAAAATCTTCATGTTGATGTCTTTCCTTTTCAATATATGCTTGTCTTGCTTTTGTTTCCTTGCCACATCCCCATTTTGTTTGTTGGGAAGTAAATTTGTAGCTATCAGGGTAGGAAATCTTTATAACCAGTGATGTGATGGCTTTTTGGTGTTTGAATGACAGGCTGCTTTGAGATTAGACGCAGTAATACGTTCTGCCCTTTGCTTAAACCAGACCTTCGAGTTTGCCTGATTTTTTGTTTTGCTTTCAATTACAGTCGCTTTACTTCTTCTTCGGAAATTGAAAGTGAAATGTTTTCAGTCTCTTTGAGCAGTTCATTATAGTCCAGACTAGTGTTTTGCTCTTTAAATATTCTTTGGCAATAATTGAGGAAGCAATGTCTCAATGGGTACGTAGGATTCAATGAATAGAGCTACCAATGACAACACTGCAGGTTTGATTGATGACTTTGAAATACTTCAAAATAAGTCAAGTTGCTCTTCCTCGGTGGTGATAACGTTCTCTTTTTGTATTGCTTGAATGTTCCTCAAAGCCGATGGCTGGATATTTACTTCCACAAGCTGTTAATGTTTTTTTCTTGGACAACTGGAAACACATCTCTGATACAGGCACATATAGAATTTCTTTAACGTATGTTGATGGTAACCACCGGCATATTTCTTGAGTGCATGTCGTTGAATTTATTTTAATAGCTTCATACCTAGTTACAAACACGCGGGGATCTGCCGGTGCCAATCTCCGGCGCTCATTGGGCGCTGGGTGGGGGTACACCGTGGACAGGGCGCCAGCCCATCACAGGGCATGAGACAAATCAGTTATAAATAACTGGGAGACTTAGATTAACACTAAAAAAAGAGCAAAATGCACAAAATCTAAATTGTTAACAAATAAGAATAATTCAATATAAATATTAAACTTAATACACATCAAACAACTCATATAAATATACCTAATAAATCAAATAAAGCAGAGCCAATAGACCCCCAAATGATAAATAATAATGAATCAATCAATAATCTTGAACATAATTTGTATTGCTTTATATCAGCACTAAATATCATCTTTAACTAACTACAACAACTGATCATTTGATTTCTAAAGGGGATTACTTACCCTTGCGAAGACTACAACTTTGTCAGGATTTACTTTTTTACACTGCACGGTATTTATCCATCCAGAGACATAAAATTTGTAAGCGTACATTGACTTGTATTTCTTCAACTGACCAATTGATGCCCATGAGGTCTGTACGACAAGATAGTTGAAGTTATCGGGATGTTTGATCGACTGTAGCAACTCTGGAACTTCACTTAAATGACTTTTGCTTAGAAAATAAAGATCAAAACCTATTTTTTCAACTTCTTCTTTGTATCTCCCTTTTGAAAGACCATCTAGAGTGGAGAAATATGTCAATACAGTGAACACAGTTGTAGCCGCGCTGTTTGCAGATGCCATATTTTTTGTTTTTTATATCCTCCAATATGGCAGTGCGTGGTTACGCAAGCAGTTTTGTTTGGTTGCGTGGTTGAAAACTATCTATAGCAATTTTCTATTGCTATCCACACATTCTTTTTATTGTTTTCAGCTAAATTACAGTAAAAGACATGGCTATGTAAACAGCGATTGTGATTGTGAGTCCAACAAATGCTACTCCGCGGTGTGTGTGCATGTGGCAGCCACAGCAGAGTCTGTCTGTCAGCTGTTTCAAACACTTACCAGAGCTGCTAAGTCACTTTCTTGTCATCCTCACCTCTACTGCCCAAAGAAATAATCAATTTAAGATGATGGCTCACTGTTTTGTCTCACCGCTGCCTTGCATTGGGTCACAAACACGTCATATAATGTCAAAGGTGATATGAGGCAATATAACAGCTACTAAAAGTGGAACTGATTGTGAGCTCTTCGGATTATCTGAACGTAAATATATTAACTGTGGATAAAGGAACACTCACCATCTCTCACAACTACGAGAGAGCGCAGTACCGAGGCAACCATCCGCGGCGCCATCTTGGTATATCCATGTGCGTTAATTCCAGAGAAATAAAACAATAATGATTGACTGATTAGTGCTATAGTGTGAAACTGTACAAGTTCAAAGGTCAAGTAATTGAATTAAGATATTGACATAAATAAATATGCACTTACATTCAACATGTGCCTGTAAAGTTTATTTATTTTTCAAATCTCACACTGCTATAATAAGGCAGCCGTCAGTTCTACATGCCGCATAAAGTGCCTTATTTTTCACTGAGCACCTGAACCCCATAATGTCTGTGCACGCCCCTGGGGCCAACCATTAACATCAAATCAAAATAAAATATCTAATGAATTTTTTTTTATTGCCAATGGCACACTTCTCATTTCTTCACACAGAACACAAATATATCTACACAAGTTTTCATAAAAATCACTGCCTTTCATATTTGAAGACCACATCAAGTAAATACTATTACACAATACACAATGAAATGCTCACTGTAAACTTCTAAATTCAATATGTGAACAGGAAAAGAGCATAAAAGAATAAATGATACATAGATTGAAAAGACTTGGTGCATTTTCAAAACTGGTTATGATAATCACAAAAAAGAATTAACTGAGATTTCAGAATTTGCTCACCACGGATTTTACAGTGCTATTTTGGATGCATTTTTTTTTTTACAGCGTATGAACGTGCGTTGTGTTCTGTGTCCTGATTGGCTCATGCTGCATCCACGCACCAGCGATATAAACCACCAGTGAAAAAGGTCGGTGTGATTAGCGGCTAATGCAATCCTAGCTCAGTGCTACAATGTCTGATCGCTAGCAGTGTGACTCTCAAGTGCTGCATGTTTGAAAACAGGTTTATGTTTTAAAATCTATGAAGGTTTGAACGTGAGAGAAATGTTAATTCCTGTCTGAGAAAAGTGTATAAAGTGTGTGGTGAAGGGTTTTACAGCCTTAAAACATGTATAATAATTTTAAAAAATAAAGCTGACTACTTTATTATTTTTAGACCGTAACCCCCGCAATAAACGAGGGACTACTGCACTGATATTTCGACTACAGTACATTGTCTAGGTCTGGCTCAAAAAGAGTGGTTTTAATGCAAGATGTCATGCCAGGTGAGGCCTTTTGTCTTCACGCGATTCTTGTTAATGTTCATAATCTTGTCTTCTCACACAAGAATGTCGAGCCATACAAGCTCAGCCTTTTTTTTACCTAATGTTTGAAAGTATTGGAACCTGCCTCCTCCTTCTTGATTTTTTTTTTTTGGTGGTTGGCATTCATTCGTTGCATTACTGTTACCCCAACCGGGCTCTACATCTTCCCTCCACTAGCTTTGCTGTATGTTTTTTACTTCTTCATATTCAAGAATTTCTTCTTCTGATTTGTTTTCCCATGATCTCTCTCTCTTCTTTTTCCTTCTGCACTCTTTTTACTGCTTCAGCATAGCTGATGTCATTAAACCTTTTTGCTTTCTTCCTTATCTCACATTTTCTGTCCCAAACTCGGTATTCTCCTTCACAGTTGCAGCATTTGGAATAAAAGGAGATTTAAAAACTTTAGGTTTATCATTGCTTAATAAAAAATTCTAAACTAAAGAAAGACAGGACAAGCTAAAAAAAAACAGATTAAAGAACATTTCATAGATACAAATATAATTTCTCTACATCACAATTCTATGAGCTGTAAACAAAGAGTTCATAGAAATGTAAATCTGACTTAATGGGTCAAAAATAGGAGCTGAACTGGACTTTCAAACAGGATTTTTGCTTAACATTGAAGAGTATGTACATTTCAATCCATGGGGGAACATTATGGGATGGCTTAGATACTCATTTCAAACCCATTACAAATCCCTTGAAAAACAGATTTAAATGTACATGAAGATGGGCTGCATTAACACAGCAGATTTGATTGGTAGACTATTGGAATGTCAGTAGTTTTTACAGACTGTAGAGAAGGTAACTAATGATTATTATGTACAGTATACAAACACATGATGGACATCAGAATAATGTGTGTAATAAGGTGAATCTTTCTTTATATACATCATGTATGAATACATAAGTTATAGAATACATCTATCAAACCACATGACTGCAGTAATTTTTTAATTGCAAAAGCTGGCAGAATGCTGCAGTCTAATAAAATCCTGTAATTTCTCACAAGCAATTCTACATGACTCCCCAAAAAATGGCAAAATCCCAAAACAAGAATTTTAGAAAAGAAGAAACTTCAGGAACTGCTATACGTCACTTATTGATTGGATATTGTCAATGCCTTAAAAACTGTATATCAGTTATATGTAGATGTGCAAACCAAATTACTTTTATATTGATTTTGCCATTTTTCTCACCCAAAATCTGTAGTTCTTTAAGATCAAACAACATTGGGATCATCCGTGTCTCGCTGAGATCTGAAGATGATTCCTGTTCCATGTCTCCATCCACACAGAGTTGTGAGTGGAGAACAGATCAACTGCTGAAGGTCTTTCCACACTCGTCACAGGTGCTAGAGACTGACATAAAAGCACATATCATGTTGCAGTTACTGAACAACGAGCAGCAGGTGCATCTGAGTGAAACACAGCGATAAAAATAATAAAATAAATCACAATTAGAATCCATCCTAGCAAAAAAAAAAAAAAACAATATTAGTGAATTGGAAAGATAAAAAATCCTTAAACATAAACCAACGGCAAAATCTCCTCATAGAATTTATTTCCATGGAAAAGATGTCTGCTCTCAGAAAAAATAAAATAACCTGCTTTGAAGAGTGTTGGACTCCTTTTTTAACTGCATTAAATCTCGATTTCTTAGCCTGGTGATCTAGCCTGCAAGCGACTGCCAGCACCACTCTTTACGAACACACTAATCCAACTGTAGACCTGGACCTCCCTGGGCTTGTGGGGTGGCCTGGGTGGCTTGGGTGGGTTGCCGGGGTGTCTGGGTGCCTCGGCGGGGGTGTGCGTTCCTTCTGGATGTCCTCGTGGACCCTGGGCTGTTTGATTTTGCTCTACTGCCCCCTCCGTACATGTCTGGGTGGCCCATGGGGCTGGTGTATTTCTTTCCCGTCCTCCCCTCCTCCCATCCCTTTGCTCTTACGCCTGCTTTCCTGTCGGCCCGGGGTGATGGTGGGGGGCCTGTGGCTTTTGCCTGGGAGGCGGGCAGGGCTGCGCCGGGTGGGTTATCTTGGGGGTGGGCCCGTCGGGGGCCCTGGAGTGGTAAGGTTTGGGGTGGGGGGCATTGCCTTTTGGCTTGCGCTGTCCGGTGGGCGGTGGGGCCTGGGCTACTGTCCTTGTGCCGTCTGGGGCTGTGGCCGGTTCGTGGGCTGGGGTGGGGGGACTTCGCCCGGGGGCTTGCCCTTGGGGGTTCCCAGTCCCAGGGGGGTGCTTTTGGGGCCCGGTGGGCTTGGTCGGTCCTGGCGAGGGTCTTCCAAGGTGGGTGGCACGGGCCACGCTCTTGCATGCCAGTGGATGGCATGGGCGGCACCCTGTGAGGCCGTGGTCTGGAGCTTTAACGCCTCTGGTCTGCGCGCACCGCATGCCAGTGTGGCGGTCTGCTGGGCCCTTGGGGAGGGAGACTTTAGCAATAACTAAGGCGCATCGCGCTGGTGGTGTCAAAAAAAGGCGACCTGGGGCGCTCTGTCTACGATGCACTAGCATGCCTTGAACTGTGGGATAAAACTCGTAGTGGGCTTAACTTTAGACACGTTGATCCCAAATACCTGTTTTAGGTATTACCACTCACTCCTTTCCTCTGTCCACAGCCACCACCATTATAGTTAAGCTTAACGCCTACAACTTCACATCTCACTCTCACTTTACAATAATCAACTCTTCCCCACCCTTCCATTTTCTACCTTGAATCTCTCCTCCCTGCTCCTGTCCCCCTCCACCTCCTCCCCATCCCCTCACCCAGGTGTAACACTGCCCTCTCTTTTATATTCTCCCTTTAATAAAGTGTTTCTTACACTTCCTTAGGGAAGGCTGGTGATGGCCACAATTATACAATAAAATAAATTCATTTATTTAATTGCAATAACAAAACATGCATTGCTGTCTAAAAAAGATTACACTTCTTGTAGTGTTGACCTTTGACAGCATGTGCTGACAAAGTAAAAAAAAGAAAGGCTCACAATTGCAACATAGACAATTTGTTCGTTAACATCACAATCCTCAATAACTGTCTTCTAATCAAATTTGATACTCTTAACATGTTAAAATTCAGAACAAAAATTTGAACATTTGTAGTTTTAATCAGAATAAACTTTTTTTTTCTCAAACTCACTTTTCATCTCTTCCATACGTTATTTCTCTCTCCTACAGCGTCTACTACAATCAAGTATGCATATTGGGCAATGACATCACTTTGCGACTACTAACTATTTTTAGGACAGCAAATAGCTACTTTCCTTACTGAGGAGTTGACAACACTGGTCTAGGAAGCCTGGGGTTCCCTGGTGAGGAGAGGCTGTCCTCACAGTGCTGACAGGGCTGAGTGGAGGCTCTATTTGTGCTGCTCTGCTGTCCAACAGAGACAAACACTGAGAATCATTCATTCACAAACACACAGAGACATTTTCTGCTGCAAACTACATTTGAATGGAAACAAACCTGACAGTGGCCACACTTGTAGGAACTCTTCCTGCTGTGGGTACATTTGTGGACTTTCAGCTTCTCACAACTGATCACATCCTCCCCACACTGGTCACATCTAAATGGTTTCTTCTCATGAACTCGTTGGTGACGTTTAAAATAAAATTTGTACTTGTAAGATTTGCAACACATGTTACATTTGTGTGGCCTTTCTGACGAGTGGCTGATTTGGTGAAGTGTCAACTGTTTATATGTTGTAAAAACTTTGTCACACTGGTCACAGCGACACACTTCATGTTCATTGTGAAATCTCAGGTGTCTGGTGAGTGAATGTTTGTGGTTATATGTGTTTCCACAGTGGTCACAGCGATGCATCTCTGCTCTTGAGTGAGTCTTCGTGTGCATCGTTAAAGCTGATCGTTGTGCAAAAGCCCTCGCACACTGTTCACATGTGTACAATTTGATTCCGCTGTGAATGGATACATGTCTTTGCAAGGTTCCAGATTGACGAAAAGTCTTTCCACATTCCTCACATTTGTACGGTTTCAAATCTCTGTGGATACGTTGATGCCGCAATAAAGTACCTTTCTCAGTAAAAGCATTCCCACATTCATCACACTTGTGACATTTCTCTCCACTGTGAACAAGCCGATGGCTCTTCATCTTATGCTTAAGAGCAAAAGCTTTTCCACATATGTCACATTCAAACTCTTTAACTCCAGTATGAAGGACTTTGTGTGCTTTTAAGGTACAATTCATCGCAAAAGACTTTCCACACTCATCACAGCCGAACGGTTTGTCTCCAGAATGAGTTCGTTGATGTACAGTGAGCTCTCCTCTATAGGTAAAAGCCTTCCCACACTCGTCACATGCATGTGGCTTTGGTTTCACTCCAGGTTTGCTCTGCTGTTGAACTCTTTGCTCTGTGACTGAAGTTCTCCTCTTAGATTTTTTTCTTTGTACTGGCTGAGCTTCAAACTCTTGGGAGTATTGAGGTCCAGAGTCCTGTAAAACAGTTAGAGATTAAACAAACAAAAGTAAATATTGTGAAACACAAATGTGGCTGTTAAAGATGGATCAGACATAGCATAAGCTTCAGTAGGAGCTCAGCGTCAATAGAACATCTACATGGACTTCAGGTACCAAAGTTTACCAGCAGAACATTGACAAAAGCATCACACTGCCTCCACAGCTCAGTGGCAGGGATGGAAATTAGCACTTGTCTTTGTTCAAATGAAGGGGATTTGGCTAGAAATGAAGTGGCTTTGGATGTTATTTACATGTTAATGAATAACAGGGCTTGAGACGTGCAACCTTTTTTTCAGCAAGTGCGAGAAAGAATTTAATCTGGGTGTGAATTTGTTTCAATACTCCCTCTAACACAGGCGTTGAATTAGATATTGCGGTTGAAAATCGCCCTCTTTCACAGGCTTAGTTTCTTCCACATGCACTCCCTCCAGTTCTGAAGAAAGGGTCGTCCCGTACATGTGCTGCACATATGCACATCATCACACACTAAAGACAGACAATTCACATCAACAACCATTTTGACATTTCAACAAATTAAGCGATCTATCGCTGAATATTTTAAACAAAATGAGGGGATAGAGGAATAAGATTGCTAGTGTGTAAACGTTTACACACCAACATTTTAATCGACTGTCAAAAACTACTCATTTACTCATTTCTTTTGACACAATAATGCATCAGCAGCATGTTTTTGTGTTTGTTTAAATGATCAATGTTTGATTGACTTTCTAAGGAATCCTCCCATCTCCACCTCCACTCACCCTGTGAAAAGTTAGCACTTTGTTGCTTGTCTAACGGAGCACGTGGACTTAATCATTTTACATAAATAAAGGGTGGGGGGAGTGGGGGATGGGGTTGAGAAATGTTTCCAAAACAAATAAAGTTAGTGTAACCAAATACATTGTAAATATAATATGTGTGATTGTGCCTTAATCACAGAGTTTCATATTATTTTGGCAGTATTATGACAGTATTATGGTCCTCTCTGCGCCCCTCTTAATCATGGGCCCCTTATTCCTTATTCTCCCTTTTCCTGTGCCCCTTGGTGCATTTCAGGAACACAAAGAGGGGTGAAAAAAATGACTGCGGATGCACAGAGTATTTTGTAACATTGTTTTGGATACATGTTCTTCACTTTTCCCCTTCCACTATAAGAGAAAGTAATACAAAATGTCACTGAGTAACATTACCTGGGTGTCATTTTAGGCCCAACTCTTAGTTTAAAAAAAAACATATCAAACAGATGTGCCAAAGTCTCAGGTACAATATCAAAACTTTCAAATGTATTAGAAACTTGTTAACACTGGACGCTGCTCAAACCTATTTTAATGTAATGATTATGTCTCGGTTTTATTATTGTATAACATGCTGTCCTAGGCGAGTAAAACCGCTCAAAACAAACAATCGCTCAAAATCCTCGACCGAAAACAGCGACAACACCATCACGGTTTAGTCCTTCAAAAATATAGACTGTTAACTTTTGACAACATTCAAAGATTTGCATTATTACAATTGTCCCATAAAATCTTAAATAACTTTGCACCAGCACCTTTTAAAGCAGAATTAAGTAACTTGCACTTAGCGCTTCCCCTAAAGGTCCCTTTTGGTTATGTCACTGTCGTAAACACTCCACACCTCCCGCCACCTGCCCCACCCTACAGCTACATACACACCTTTGCTCTCCCAAGACAGTAGCAACCAATCACTGAAAGATCCTAATACAACAGTGACACTTAAGGTGCTTTCACACCAAACGCGACCTCAAGTTATCTCCCCTAAAGCGACGTGACTTATGTAATTTGAGCTACAAGGTCGAACTTGACCGGTAAACTTCTTGAAAACCACAGTAACAACTGATCATAACACATTCTGAGTGAACTCATCTCCGTAAGTTGATAATTTAAACCGTAAAAGCTGAGCAAGAAGGAAAAGAAGTGATCAACCCTCTCTCTCTTTCTCTCTACCCTGTCACTGGCTCAACACACACACGCACACACGCACACACACACACACACACACACCTCTGGTGATCACTCACTGGAGTGATGAAGTCACCAAAAAGCATCGCTATGTGCAAGTGACACATCAGAACTGCAGCAGTGCGGTCATGTTTGGTGTGAACGCACCTTAAGGGTGCTTTCACACATATAATCCCATGAGACCATGTGAGCAATATGAGGAAGAGAGACAAGTAAAATAACAGTGTGTGTGATTGCTGCTGAGCCATCACTGCATGGAGTTGCTTCGTTCCTCTGACAAAGGTCTTCTATTTTCTGGCTCCACCATGATAGAAGTTTGAGGAAAGTGAATTTGTAGACCACCGTGTGCAGCCACGGGGCTGATCTTAATCTAGCATTTGTTTGTATTGGGCTGCAGTAAAGCAGTACGTTTTGGAGCCAGGAAAGTTGCAAGTGCTGTTTTCTGGCCAGAGGCAACAGGGGGAGATAAAAGACCCCCCAGTCACCCCATAAACACTTGTATTACCTTCATAGGGACTACGAAAATAATTTATTAAGGTGAAAAAGTGACTTAGTTCTGCTTTAAGAACTTTATACGGTTCACTTCTGCTGTGACAACTAGAACCACATGAGCTTCCACCAAGGGGCAGTGTACCATACCCAAATGTAAATCTTAATTTGCACCATCATCCTTCTCAAATAAAGCAAGATAAGAATGGAACGATCTCACAACAGACCTGAAAAGTCAAACTGCCTATTTTCTGTTCACTGCATCAAATCAAAGGTACTCACACGGACACTGAGGTGGACTAGAGTTGTCACGATACCAAAATGAGTAACCGCAACACTATACCAGACAAAGTATCACGGTTCCGTGTAATATCGCAATACTGAAGGCTTTTTTATTATTATTTTTATGAACTGCAATGTATTTGTGCAAGTTAGAAATACTTATTAATTACTTATAGTGTTGTTTGATGCATGATAAGAGTATATGAACAAAAGCATATAAGCAATAAAAAACAAATAAATGAAGTTAGAATTTATATGGTTGAAATTTTAAAAAAATCTTTAAGTTTCTTTTGCACATCAATTTATGTTTAACAAATATAAATAATCAACTCAGGATAAAAAATCCACTGTCTTTTAAAAAAAAAATCTATTTGACAATAATGCTTCTTCTCCAACATAATAAACCATAAACGACAAAATACTTTAAAGGAGACATATCATGCTTTTAAATCCTTCCTTTTTACAAATAAGTCATACAGTTGTGGTCTATATAAAGTGGAACTGCAATGCTTGGCTCTGAATTCCTCATTATTATAGCTCCACCCCTTTTCTGCCCCTTTTCTGATGTGCTTCTGAGAGCAACTCGTTTTGGTGCGGTCTCTTTAAATGCAAATGAGACACTCCATACCCCGCCCCCTCTCCAGGTTGCAGAGGTGACACTCGGTTCAACTCCACCCTGTTCGGCCATTTTTGTAGTTTGATAGAAGAGATACGATTATGTAGCGGCGCATAAACTTTTTATTCACACGTTATTTACAAAATGTCAACAACAGAAGACTTGTCCATCCAGCCTTACATGTACGAGCCAGAGTCTGACCCAGCGGAGCGAGATGAAAATGAAGATGATGAACCTGCAGAACAACGTCTTCATATGGACGTTAACAAGTGAGCTAACATAAGCGCCAAGCTAACGCTAGCGCCAAGCTAACGCTAGCGCCAAGCTAATGTCACAAAATGCATTTTAATACAGTCTTTTCGGAGACAAAAATGGCAAAATGAAATGACTAATGAAAACTTTAGACTTAAATTAAATCACGTAGGCCATATCATCAAGGATCTAAAACGAGCACACAGCGCAAACATATGAAGTCTGAAGACGGTGCAACTGCTAATGCTAACAAAACAATGACAGGGACGTCTTATCATCACACTTTTTAGCGTTATTTACAGCTTACCGAAGTGCTCTGTTCGTCGTCTCCAAAGATAGAAGGAATTGAACCCTCAACCAGACAAAGTCTTTCAGCAAACTTGACTTATCCTCTCGTAATTTCGGCATCCTTGAGCTTGGACTACAAAATAAAGTGTTGGGCCTGGAGTCGATGTACTAATTTGGCAGTTCCGCTGCAAATACTGTGACGTTATTGTTCAAAAAACTTAATAGAGAATCGAAAAATCGAAACAGATTGAAAAATATGACCAAAACAGAATATAAAGATATCAACGGAGCACCTGAAGAGACTAATTTGAACTTTTCTGTAGTTCTAAACAATCTAAATATACAAAATGCATTTAAGGGCTAAAAAAGTGGATTTAGCATGATATGTCCCCTTTAAACAGGAACTGATTCCTTGAGAAATCTATATTTGTATGCATTTTCTGGGTGATGTCATTGGTGTTTTGAGATTAGATGTGATCCTTCCTTTGTACTGTATGTATATAATTTCTAAAGATTGTTTGTACATTGTAAATATCTCTGTAAATAAAAAAAGAACATAAATAATAAAAAAAAAGATCACTCTGAGTTTGTGCGAAAAAAAACAAACAAAAAAAGTGTTTCCTCCTTTGGCTCCTATAGCTGGTGGCAGAGTGGATCTCCTATTGCTTTACCATCTCTGCCTCGTTTAAAGCCAAAATAGTTTAAATGTGGCTTTTGGAGTTTTTTGAGCAAAATTGACAAAATTGACTGACATCGACGACGCCGCGGTAGACTTGCTGCTTGGGCCCGGTGCTTCTGCCATGTGTTCCTTGTGTTTGTGACTGTAAGCGTGTGCACGCGTCCAGGCGAGACAGAACTTTAGCTTGTTGTTTGTTTTGAAGCGAGTATCTACCGAAGCGGAGCTGTCTTCATGGAGTTCGTTCTTGCCGGTAGAAACACACAAACAGCCAATCAGCTAACAGACGGGATAACCCAGTCTACCATATCTCCGGACGTCACCTGTAACAGGCAAACAGCCAATCATTCAGCAGCTGTGTAGTTCCATGTTACCATGTTGGTTTCTTTTCAAGTGAGTAGCATGCAGTGAGCTTAGACTGTGCAGAGAGAAGCTGGGAGGAGAGTGGAGGCAGCCGCTATGTAACGGGAACTGGCACCGGTAGTATCGTAATCCATGATAGTACAGTCGTGTAGAAATTCTAGTATAGTAGGAACCGTTACAATTTGGCACCGCGGGGTACCGTGGGTATCGTGCAACTGTAAGGTGGACACTATGTTTGAACCACATTACAACTTGCCAATAATGTATATATATTCATGAACGAGAACAGATTAAAGTGTATTTTTTCTAAATGTACTGTACTGAACTTGTGGTTAGTGTTTACAAATAATGACAGAATGAGAGAAAGTATTTGTGCAGGTGTGTTGCTGTAAATGAGAGGTGTCAATGTAATGTACAGGTGTGATGCTGTTCGTGTGTGTGTGGGTCAGTGTCAGTGAGAGTGTTCTTTATTTATTGCTCTTGTACATGTTTTACTATTGTAATTGATTACATGCTATTGTATGCTGTATATATTTGTTCTTTTCTTTTGTCTGCACATGCTGTCAAAGGTCAACACTAAAAGAAGCCCACGAACCTGCCACAGTCTGGCTGGACCACACAGCCCCAGACGGCGCAAGTACAGTAACCCAGGCACTGCTGCCCACCGGACAGCGCAAGCCACGGGGCAATGCCCCCCACCGGCGCACGAGCAAACTGGTGGCCACCACCGCGGGAAGGAGACACTCCAACACCGAAACCCTTTAACTTTGCACCGGCGGGCATGTGGTTTTGCCCTGGATGTCAAGCTGTACTTCAGGGTTCTCACCAGCACTGTTGAGCGTAGGGGCCCCCGACATTGTAATATTTCTCCCCTACGGAGCAATGGCGCCCCCTACATTCAGTTTTCAGCATGTAGGGGAGATTTTCTCTTTTTTTTCCCTTTTTTAATCGATACCGTCATAATAATTGTTGCACACTTGGACACAAAAGGGACTTCGAGATGTGCACGGGTTGTTTTAACCCTCTTTTTAATCTGAATAACCCATAAACACATACAGTACATCAAACGCACCATCTATTTAATTGATTTACTTGGATGCTCCTGTCTTCACCTGAGGACCTTTGCAGCCACATAGCTGCCCCCGATGCTGCCTGTGTGCACCGTCCAATATAAACAGTAGCGCTTTAACACATGATGTTGCTCGTCATGTTTATAACGTGCAACAGATCATTCTCTCATGTGAATCTGAGCTGCTTGAGTTTTGCAACACATTTTGCGAGACGTCTGTAGCAAAACTGATTCATGCTCGTAGAAATGGCCCCTCCCCTCCCCGCTCCCCCATGTGTGTGATTGACCAATCAGAAGCGAGGATTTAGAGACAGTGGGCTGTGTCTTTTTAGCGCAGCAGCCAGTGATATGACCGAAACAAAGTCATTTTTCTTCACGGTAAAAGCAGGATACTGAAATTTGCCTCCACAGATTGATAGAAAAAGGTTGTTAGAGTCATTTATGAACAAAAGTAGTCATGGAGAGTGCTTCTCCTTGTTTAAATTTAGGTTAATGCTATGTGGAGATGAGAATCGAGAGCTGACGAGAGCGGTTAATGTATTTTACAAAATCTACAATCTGTATAATGTGACGAAGCAATAAAACAATTAGGGCTGCAACTATCGAATAATTTTGGAATCGAGTATTCTGTCGATTTTTCCATCGATTAATCGAGTAATCGAATAAATTACACTTTTGTGTTTTTAAATAACTATATCAATAGTGTGTAATGCAACATGAAAGGCCTCTTAAAATGAGCATGCAATTGACTGTTATTCCTCTCAAAAAGCGTTTTTATTTAAACTCAACACTTCACGCTTAACAATTGGCTCCAAAACTAAGCCTGTTTAACAAATCTTTCTGTGAAAGCCCATATGAGGACAAAAAATAAATAACAAAAAATGTACAGGTACAAAACAGAAAAAAAAGAGAACTTGCATGTGCAAGCCTTTAAACGAGCAAATGGTGGTTACAATGCAAAAAGGTCAACATATTGACATGGTCAGGAGTAAGGCTTGCCCTACGCTTTGAGGCAATGTTCCCAGCAGCAGAGAACAAACGCTCTGAGGGCGTTGAGGTGGCTGGAATACTCAGAAAGGACTT
Organism: Gouania willdenowi; assembly: GCF_900634775.1. Lineage (NCBI taxonomy): Eukaryota > Metazoa > Chordata > Actinopteri > Blenniiformes > Gobiesocidae > Gouania > Gouania willdenowi. The sequence goes on from NC_041060.1 coordinate 32,442,230, forward strand.
TGCAAGCTTAGCCAGGGTTGGGTATCTTGCTGCATTTTCTCTCCACCATGACAGTGGATCCTCTTTTTTGGAGAGAGGATGTTCACCAAAATACTGCAAGACCTCCCTCTGCACCTCTCGATTTTGCTTCTCATCCTCATCCTCTTCATCACTGCAACTGGAGTCTGATGATGATCCAAGAACATTGCGAGATGATCCCTGGGCTTGAGTAGCTGGGCATTCTTCCTCTGTGTTGGTGGTGGATTCATTTCCCTGCTCATTGGGCTGTCTTCCTTGCCTTCTGACAGTTAGTGCCATTGTCTGAATTGTGCTTTGGACCTTAAATGATTCTTCAGAAGACAAGAACTTAAGTTTTCTGAACCGGGGGTCCATGGCAGCAGCAAGGAGAGCTGTGTTGGGGTCCTCAGGCTTAAATGTAAACAGGTCTTTCCACCTGTCAGTGATCTGTTCAGCAGCAAGATTCTGAAATGCCTTCACTGGTGTCGTTTCGAAAGCTGGACTCAGGGTGGATTTCTTGAGGGTTTGCACCAGCTGGGGAAGCGCAGACAGGGTCACATATTGTTCACCACTCAGAAACACTGTAGCCCCCTCGAAAGGTTCAAGAATCTGAGTCAGCTCTTCAGTCAAGATCCACTGCTCTGGCTTCAGATCCAAGTAGTGATTCTTTCCCCGTGGGTTGACTGCAGGATCAGAAAGAGCCGCAGTCACCGGCCATCTCTGTTCAAGGAGCCTGGATAGCATATGAAGTGTGTTATTCCAGCGAGTACTGACATCTTGTACCAACATGTGCTGTTGCACTCCCATTTGCTGCTGCTTTTCTTTAAGTTTTGTGCAGGCAAGTTCACTCTTTTTAAAGTGCTCCACCAGGCATCTTGCAGAGGCCACACAACTTGAGATCGTTTTGTTACTTTTCAGTGTATTCTGCACAACTAAATTCAGTGTGTGCCCTGCACATCTAACAGAGGCCCATCCGTGTCTCTCTTTCAGAATTCTGGCAGCTGCCACTACATTGGCCCCATTATCATGGACAACTGCCTTCAACTTTTTAAAAGGAATGTGAAATTTGGTAGCAGCCTCCTCCAGCCAATCTGCAATGTTTGAGGCTGTATGCCTCTCCTCCAGAGGCATTGTAGTAAGGGAGAGGGACTGCATTTCCCAATCATCTCCCAAAAAATGACATGTGATCCCCAGATAAGCCTCTGTGGCCACACTTGTCCAAATGTCTGTTGTTAGTGCAACACAGTCTGTCTCCTTAAGAACACTCTTTAATTTATCAATCATTTCGGAGTACTTTTGCTCCACCATATTTGTGAAATGGGTTCTTGATGGAATGGTGTATTTGGGATTGAATGCTTTTATCATATTTCTAAATCCTGTGTCATCCACCATGGACAGTGGGCGCATGTCGGTGATGAGCATATTTAAAATGCTCTTAGTGAAAACTGCAGTTTCTTCCACAGTGCATGATGGACCTGGCCGGACGAAACTGTCCATGCGCGACTGTGAAGTGCTGTGGGAAGAAAAAAAAACAAAACATTGATTTATAAGACAAATGCTCAACCAAAATTTATATGCTAATGTATGTAGGTTTTCAATCTTTTTTATTTATTAAATTAATTAATCTAAATATATAAATGAATAATTAAATTAAATAAGGTAGCATAATTGCAATAATAAATGCAACTGATGGTCAAACGCGAGTTTTGAGATCATATCAGTGGCGGATGCTTTAAGACTACAAGGGAACCTCAGCTTCCCCTAAAATCAGTGGTCAAATATGTAGTGTTGTGTGTACATTTCATTGACTAAATATATGACAGAACACATGTATGTTTAGTTCAGAATCAGCTTCTTATAACAGGAAACTGACAGTGACAGCGTGATGTTCTTCATTCATTACCGCAGCGTCACAGTGTTAATAAACTGTGGTGAAGTTCAGCTTCAATTGACTTCAATGGGATAGGATTTAGGGGTTGATCCACTGCAGTCAAACTAGACACTCATTGGATAAATGCTCGGTTATGACGCACTTAGTCCCGCCCATCGGACGCCGGGCTTCACGCCGGGCTTTTGTTGACAACAAAATGTGAATTCCACTAGAATTCACATTTAAATAAACAGATACATTTTCTGAAGTAGGCAGAAAATGAGCTTCCCCTGCATGAAAGACCAGCAGCCGCCACTGGATCATATACCTGTATATAACCTGTGTGTGTGTGTGTGCTCGCGCGCGCGTGCATGTGCCCGCGAGCGGAGTTTGCGGTGAGGAGGGATAAATTAATGAGATTTTGGTGCATTTTCTCTCTCGTTATTTGTCATGCCTTTATGGCACTGTCAGCTCATGACAGGCTATTAATAATTACAAGCACTGCACAAATATTCTGAAAAGCGATAGTGTCAGTTAGTAATCGTAAAAATACGTTACCTTGTTGACGGGCCGACTCCGCTCGGAGAAGCACTGTTAACGTGGGGGTGCTTTCTATTCAGGTGCTGCAGCATCGAGGATGTACTGTTATGGTACGCCAGGTCCGTTTTGCAGTAAATACACTGCACCATGTTGTCCGCTTTACGCAGCGTAAAATGATTCCACACCTTGGACATTTTCTGTCTTTTAAAAGAACTTCTTTCATTTTCGGCCATTGTTTGTGTGTGAGCAAAATAAATACCGCCACTTGTTAAATGCGCGTCAGTATTACAGTCCGTGTGAAACAATGATCTCGGAGCTGCGGAGTGGTCTTCAAAGCGGGAGTGATACCATGGCAACGTGAATTAAACGAAGCCTCGAGGCAGAAAATTTGCCTCGAGGCTTTTTTGTATTCGAATTACTCGAGTTACTCGAGGAATTGTTTCAGCCCTAAAAACAATGAACATGTATGTGTCTTCGGCCAGTCATTTGACCGCTGGGACCAGGCAGGGAACAAGCGGGTCGTCCAGGGTGTTGTCGGCCCCATACGAGGCCTGCTCAACCTCTCTCAGCCTGGCCATGAGAACTGACCATGGCATATAGCTACAGTTCATGCGCAAGTCCTCGGATAAGCCTGTCTTCAGATGATTGATGCCCAAACAGGGTGGGCAAAGATCGTGACCGTCCTCCACTTCAAGCTTGGTCAGGCAATCTATACAGGAGTGCGCCATGGCAACATCGGGAGCAAGGACACTGCCTTCACCGGGAGTTACTGTGCAGCGCGCTGACAGCTTGAGCGGGAGCACTGCTGCTGATCGACGGGCTAACCCGGTTCTAAGCAGCCTATACCGTGAGGAAACCCCCAACAAAGCTGCGGGGCGCATTGTTAGCTTGAGCGTGAACACTGCTACTAGCGATATGCCACCACACTGGCTGAACCACAGCCTGAGCCGAAAATAAATGGGCTCATTTCCTTGAGCAGGCGCGCTGCTGTTAACTAACCACTCCTAAAAGAAAACAGCCGAGGCTGCGATACAGAAAACGACAGCCAAAGCTGTGAAAAACACTGACCGAGGCTGCAATCGCCTCGTTAGCTCGAGTGAGAGCACTGCTACTGTTATAGGTGCTCGACCAGTGCATATGTGAGACGTAGATATACAGTGTTAAAGCACCACCTCTGGCAGTCAGTTGGGATGAAATAGAACTTAATGCTTATTTTTAGTGATTCAGCAAAACAATGATTCTTGGCTAAAACCGAAAGTAAGGAAACCAAGGCTGGAAAACCAAAACACCGAAAAAAATTATTCAGCCATTTATTAGCACCATTACATTTCTGGCTATGCGTGTGTACTGACCTCACTAAAATCAATGCATTATAATTACATAAATGAATATTCATGCTTCAAAGAATGAATCAATTAAAAAATTATATGAAAATATTTATTTAGAACTGTATTTTCAACAATGCACAATATAAAATCTAATTAAAAAAAAATATGTTCAACTTCACCCCACTGTTGTATACATTAAATAATAACGTAAAAGGCATATAACTGAGTGGGCTGCTGAAGGATGGTCAAATTAAATATGTTAAAGGGGACATATCATGCTAAATCCACTTTTTTAGCCCTTAAATGCATTTTGTTGTATATTTAGAGTGTTTAGAAGTACAGAAAAAATCAAATTAGTCTCTTCAGGTGCTCCGTAGATATCTTTATATTCTGTTTTGCTCATATTTTTCAATCTGTTTCTATTTTTCTATTCTCTATTACGTTTTTTGAACTATTACATCACAGTATTTGCAGCGGAACTGCCAAATTAGGACATCAACTCCAGGTCCAACACTTCGAGCAATCCGCCATTTTTATTTCTCGCTTTTATTTTATAGTCCAAGCTCAAGGATGCCGAAGTTACGAGAGGATAAGTCAAAATGTTGGGTTGTTGGATGTAGTAACCCACACGCTTCATTACACCGTCTCCCAGCATCAGAACCTTTTCAAACTGCCTGGTTGAGTTTTATTTTTCACAGAAATGTACCCACATCTGTGGGTAAGGTCATTTTTGTGTGTGCGAAGCACTTCAATGATGACTGCTTCAGCAACCTCCACCAGTATAAAGAAGGATTTGCCGAAAGACTTTGTCTGATTGAGGGTTCAATTCCTTCTATCTTTGGAGACGACGAACAGAGCACTTCGGTAAGCTGTAAATAACGCTAAAAAGTGTGATGATAAGACGTCCCTGTCATTGTTTTGTTAGCATTAGCAGTTGCACCGTCTTCATATGTTAGCGCTGTGTGCTCGTTTTAGATTCTTGATGATATGGCCTACGTGATTTAATTTAAGTCTAAAGTTTTCATTAGTCATTTCATTTTGCCGTTTTTGTCTTTGAAAAGACTGTATTAAAATGCATTTCGTGACGTTAGCTTGGCGCTAGCGTTAGCTCGGTGCTTGTGTTAGCTCACTTGATAGGGTTCTGCAGGTTCATCATCTTCATTTTCATCTCGCTCCACTGAGTCAGACTCTGGCTCAAACATGTAAAGCTGGATGGACAAGTCTTCTGTTGTTGACATTGTGTAAATAACCTCTGAATAAAAACTTTATGCGCCGCTACATAGCCGTATCTCTTCTATCAAACTACAAAAATGGCCGAGCAGGGTGGAGTTGAACCGAGTGTCACCTGAAGAGGGGGCGGGGTATGGAGTGTCTCATTTGCATTTAAAGAGACCGCACCAAAACGAGTTGATCTCAGAAGCACATCAGAAAAGGGGTAGAAAAGGGGTGGAGCTATAATAATGAGGAATTCAGAACCAAGCATTGCAGTTCCGCTTTATATTGACCACAACTGTATGATTTATATCTAAAAAGGAAGGATTTAAAACCATGATATGTCCCCGATTTACAGGTCGGTCTACGTTCCAACCCTCACCTATGGTCATGGACTTTGGGTCATGACCGAAAGAACAAGATCACGGGTACAAGCGGCCGAAATGAGTTTCCTCCGTAGGGTGGCTGGGCTCTCCCTTAGAGATAGGGTGAGAAGCTCAGTCATTCGGGAGGGGCTCAAAGTAGAGTCGCTGCTTCTCCGCATCGAGAAGAGCCAGATGAGGTGGCTCGGGCACCTAATTAGGATGCCCCCTGAACGCCTCCCTAGTGAGGCGTTCAGGGCACGTCACTCCGGAAGGAGGTCCCGGGGAAGACCCAGGACACGCTGGAGAGACTATGTCTCTCGGCTGGCCTGGGAACGTCTCGGGGTCCCCCCGGAAGAGCTGGAGGAAGTGGCCGGGGAGAGGGAAGTCTGGGCCTCCCTACTGAGGATGCTGCCCCCGCGACCCGGAAACGGCTAAGCGGGAGAAGATGGATGGATGGATGGATAGTTTACAAGGCAGATTTGCCTTTACAAATATGGACCAACCCTCAATGACAAGTCTATGTATTCATGTCTATGGCAATGACAGCCTGTTTCCAAAATGTTTCCAGATGTTTCTGGGTTTAGTATCTCCCTGCGTCAACGCAGACGGCCGCGTCTTGACGCAGTAGCATATATCAGGCTTTAAGTGAGTGAGAGCAACCAGCACATACCTGTCAAGTATATGGCCGGGAAACTCCTGTGTTTTACCCCTCTTTCCCGCCATTGTCCCATATTAGTATTTTCAAGTAAATATCCTGTATTTTAATGTAATAATAATTAAAATATCTGAAATGGCCTGAGTGGCAGTTCTTGTGAGATTAGTGACGACAGTGGCACCATTCCCAGAGACAACTCAGAAGAGAGATGATGAATGAAGACGTTCTGGTTAAAAAAACAAAGAACTCGTGTAAATACCTTGTAAACTGGGACAGAGAGTTTACCTTCCTAAAGAGGAGCAGTTACACGCTCTGTTAGATTAATAACTGAGATTTTAACGTCTCCTACAGTGGAAGGAACAACGTAAGTCACCATGAAATATCCACCAATCACAAGTTCAGCAAATATACACCGCTTTTAAAAAAGTGTTAAAGAATGTAAAGAAATAAGAAAATATGTAATGAAAATAAAATGTAAATGTTTAACTTAAAGACAAGCAACGTGAAATTAACAGTAAATATACAATGTGTTGACTTGTATATAAACTGTAAGTATATTAAATAAACACATGTGCTTCATATACACATGTTTTAATTTAGGCTGTTTTATAAATTAGGAATTAGGGCTAGGCGATATATTGAGAAGATTTTTTTATTTTGGCGATATAGAAAACTACAATATTGCACGCACACACACACATATATATATATATATACAGTATAAAAGAGTTGCTACTTTTACTTCCCAGAACAACATGTAAAGCTCAGTTAGATGGATTAATGAGTGAGTCCTAACCCAGAACTTCCCCATGACAAGCTACACTACAGAACTCACTCACACGTGCTGTCCCTTACAGGTGAAAAAGCCAAAAGTAGCACATATTGATCAGCTGTTTGTTAATAAATGAGCCTGTGTGGCATTTTGCATCAGCAAATTTAACTCAGAAAGACAATAGTCTTTCTGGTCAGACTTCATTTGAAATAAAATGATCTAGATTTATATTGTATATCACCATTAGGAACGTTCACAGCATTTCAATGTTAATAAAGGTCTGCCTACCAGATTCTAATCACATAATTGTATTTAGTAAGTGGTTGATAAGTGGTTATTTTAGATTTATTGTTATCTTAAAATATAAGGGATACTGGAGCTTGGGTGGGAGAGCTGGTAGTGGGCGCCAGAAAATTTCCCTTATTTTCACATTCAGAACTTGACAGGTATGACCAGGATCAGTGAATGAATGAAACTAGCAGTACTAGTTGTGTTCTAACCTCTTCCTTCACAGAGATTTGATCTGCGGCGTTGGACGGAAACTCCTCCGTTTCTTCGAGCTTCGGTTCAGCTTTCCTCCTGCAGCCTTCATCATCATCATCATCATCATCATCATCATCCTCACTGTCCGTCTCACCCAGCTTCACTTCCCTCCACAACAGTTTTTCTTCTTCTTCCAGTTTGACGGCAGTCATCATCCAGCTCGTTGGTGAATTAGCGTCCATTGTGTTTTCTTTCCCACGGTGTTTCCAGCTGTCCTGATGCTCACTTTACAATCCTCAGCACCTTTAGAGGAACATTCTACCATCAGCACCTCCGTCTCTGTCCGTCCACCATTTTACTGCTTTGTTCCTGACCCACACTGGTTGCCAGATACAGCCGACGATTCACCGCATATATGATGTTATCCACAGAAATGCCCGAAAAACCATCTATTCATCATGCAAATGAGTCAGCGACGTGCCCTCAGGGTAGACAAGGTCGGCAGTGCCTACCCAAGGGTGAATTAATATTTTGATTATTTGTTTTGATAATATAATTATAAATTATTTATTTTATATTTCCAGTAGCCTACTGTACCTATAAGTTTGAAAGTGTCCGCATTTTGTGCGTTTCATAGCCCAACTTACTAAACAGCGCTATTTCCTGGAACGGCTGCGTCTCACTCTGCTGTAAGGCAGGAGGAGGCCACGCCCCCTCCCAAATGTGCACGGCTGCTCTGCCTCTGTTCCCATAGCGTGTTTTTATGTGTTTGCACATGTGCAGTCATGTCCCCAAGATGACAACCATTTACGTCCAAAGACAGCATAGAGAGCTGCCTTTGGACGTAACCGTGCTATGCTAAATGCTATACGTAAGTTCACAGTACATTAGTGAACTGATCCCATGTGACCGCTGCTGCTACGTTCTCTCTCGCTCTAGCTAGTGGGGCGGGATAACACTACAGGCAGGATGACAGCGCTAGAGAAACTTTTTTTTGAGGAAAAACGACAGCTTTTAAAAGATGGAGACCAACACCTGAGCTACCAGAGCTTCAGCAAAGGTAAGTTCAGAAAATGTTTCATACTTTCTACAGTGAATGGAACAGAAGGAAGGATTGGCTTTGTGGATGCTCCTCACTGAGGCTGTTCTGAGTTGTTGTCATTTTCTCCATGTTTCTGTGTTTCCAACACAAACAACAGATGTGCTGCCGTGTTGTAATGGGGGTTGGGAAGGTACTGGGGATGTTTGAATAACAGTGAATTGACCAAATGTTTATGGAGGGAGAGTAAAGCGACCGGGTGTGAGCACCCCTTAGTTACCAAGGAGGACAGCAACCATGATGTCACAAATTTATTAAAAAGATTAAGGTAAAACAGATTAAAATGCCCACAAATTAAAATCAATGTTTGCTAAAATCTATTAACGATGTGGGCTAATGAACGAATAAAATAAGGGTAAAAGTCACTGTCCACAATAGAATGCAATGTGCAGCTACGCCCAGGTCCTCCGCTCTCCCTTGTCCCAAAGCGGTAGATCCCACTGGTCACAGGCTCAGGGTCCCCTGAAAATGTAAAACATAGGCCAGCATGGGGGTCCGAGACTACGTCTGAAGGAGGGGTGTTGCCACGTCACTTACAGGGCAAGGCAGAGTTCCCCTCTGCCTTTGCGTGTATGTGGCTCTTAACACTCCAATCAGTCTCGATACTTCCCGCTGGCTCCAGCCCTCCACACGCTGGGACACCTACACAGAACAACTACCGGCAGTCAAACGTCCCACAACAATATCCCCGATCTGACTTTGTCCAACAAGTGTTACTACGGTCCCATAGGGTACTCACACGGAAGGCAGAGTCCTCCTCTGCCCCTGCGTGTATATCGCCTCGCAACACTTGTGATCCCGGCGTGCTTGTGGTCCCCGATGCGTGTGCCGTCCTGTGCCCTGGGAACCTGGAGGGCAGAGTCCTCCTCTGCCCCTGGGAACCCGGGGAGGACCCACAGCTTCCCTGCTGCTCCTTCTCCTGTCTGTGTCGTTTTTCCTCCCCCTGCTCCTTCTCCTGTCTGCCCCTTTTATTGTGCTCCAGCCACAGGTGCTGATTAACCTCAGGTGTGTTGATTAGCCTCAGGGTTTGGACATAGTCATGTGATGGGGTTGATCAAATTACAGCATGTGATTGGCAAGGTTCATAAAACAAAAGCTAAAATGCACTGCAAAAATAAAACCAATACAAAACACACTAAAACACAGCACACAATAAAATACCATTTCACAGCAGGATCACAGTGTCATGAGATATATCTTGTTGGGAGAGTATGGAGGCTATAGTAAATCATTGTTTGTTTTTTTAATGGTGTTTTACGATGTTGATTTTGTGAGATGGCTAAATACTTGGATCTTGTTGGGTTTTTTCTTTCTTATTATGAATTTTATATTTTGATAAACGCATTGAGATGACTTTGTTGTAAATTGCGCTATACAAATAAAGTTGATTTGAATTGAATTAACACTTGACAGCAGAAACATATGAAATTGTCATTGGTGGTCTCGATTTGCAACGTGCCTACCCAACCCTAGTGGTCACGGCACGTCACTGCAAATGACAACATAAATATCACCTTGAACTACACTTTATTCTTTCTTTCAAACAGCTTTATTGGCATGGGAAACAAGTTTGCATTGCCAAAGCATGTGTCACATAGAACAATGTAAACACAAAAAAGTAGTAAATATTAAAAATAGCAATATTTGTCTTGTACAAAACAATAAAACTGCATAAGATAAAATAATGAAATGAAAATAAATAAATAATAAAATAAAATATTCACTGTTTGCTCACTACAGTCCGCAATCAACTGAAAAATGTTTATTCTGGCAACCACTCTCAATGTCTACGCTTAAGCATTGAATCTGCGCCCAGCACGCAGCCACTTATTTAAGGAAACTCACTTTAAATACAGGTGAACGATTGCGGGACCATGCAGCATTCCTGAAAACGAGTGGTCAACAGATGTGTGCTCCGAGCCCGATCTTCACTGGCCAGATATTTATACATATCTGATAGAAAAACCCAGTGTATATACGAAAGAAAACCTAACAGCATTAGGTCTCTAGATGCTTATAACTGTTATAAACGGGCAGGTAAGCGGGCTGCTGGATCCTGTTAACTAAGGTTTCCGTGTATTTCCGAGTATTCTGATCAGTTTCAACGGATGAGTTTCCATCTCTACATGAAGTCTCCTCCTCACTGTCCCAGATGGTGCTCCATCCGCTCCCGTGCACCATCTCCTCAGCAGTCCTCTGGTTGTTGTTCTGGGCCCTTCCCTCGGGGGGTTGGGTGCTTGGGTGTGGGTGGATGGGGGGGCGAGATGCTGGCGGGGGGCCTAGGGGTTTTGGGGTCGATGGCGGGATGCGCTGGGTACTCGGTTGCTTGGGGCTTCCTCGGATGTGTATATGGGGGGCAGTAGCTGCTTCTCGGCCTGGGATCTCGGGGGCGTCTGGGGGGCTGCTCAGCTGTGGGTTGGTGGCCTGGGGCTCCTTGGCCCCCACTCTTTCTGCTGGCCTGGCTTAATCTGCGGGCCCGGGGCAGTTCCTGGGTTTGCAGTAGCGTGTTTTGCACATATACTGGTCTACGATGCACTGGCACGCCTTGGGATGTGGGATAAAACTCGTATTAGTCTTAACTTTAGACACGTTAATCCCAAATACCTGCTTTAGGTACTACCACTCACTCCTTCCCCCTGTCCACAGCCACCACCATTATAGCTAAACTTCACCCCTTCCCACCTAGGTGTAACACTGCTCTCCCTTTTTATATCCTCCCTATAATAAAATATTTTTTTACCCTTCCTTAGCTGGTGATGGTCACAATTAAGCAATAAAATAAACACATTTATATCATTGCAATAACAAAACATACATTGCTGTCTCATAATGATTGCACTTCTTGTAGTGTTGACCTTTGACAGCATGTGCAGACAAGTGAGAAAAAAAAAGAAAAGAACAAAAAAGTTGCTGTATATGTTTATTAGAAGATATTGATCATTCAGAGGACAAATTAAGTCAAAACTCTTTGCTTCAAAACATCCTATTTATTATTTATTATTAGTGTTTTTGCACATTTTCACTGAAAAAAAGAAAACAGTGGTACACACTGCCATCATAAAATAAAGCGCAACCAGTTTCTTTTTACTGAAACTACTGTGTAGAAGTCTCAAAGTAACCATGACAACGTAATGACGACATTGTAACAACTATTAGTGAGAACATTAAGGATAAATCACCCTGAGTTACTGATAATGCACAAAAATAAGAAAAAATAATTTCTCCTTTTGTATCAGTTTAAACATTGATCTGAACAGATGATATGAAAATAAAATGCCTGTATACATAAATATTGCAGGCATTACACCATCATAAAATCAACATAACCATTGCAACACATTGAAAGCATTGTAACCACTGAAATATTGCACAAATCCACAAAAATAATTTAAATAAATATCAGAAACAATAAATAAATAAATTCATTTTTTAAATAAAAAAATCTATTTAAAATCAGCACTCAAAAAAATTGCAATGTATCGTGAAATATTTTTTTTTTTCACACCCCTATAGTTGAGCAATAGTTTAACTAGATCCACTCAGCATGGAATAAATAAAAAACGGGGTTTTACGTGTATTGTAATGGTAGAAAACAACCTGAACTGGAGTTGGTACAGAAAGAACGGACACAATTATCTCACTAACAATGTGATTTTATTACCAATAAAGCAAGCTGTGGTTTCTGTAGTGGGTCAATGAACTAATGTAACTAAAAGACTCACGACCCAACAGTACTCAGGTCAAATATCTGATCAAACGGTTCATATGAGTTCACTGACTTTTTTCAATAAGTCTACTGACTGACTAAAAGATCCACACATAGAAGTCATACATACGTTGAATATTTGTTTTTATTTTCTTTGCCTGAAATAAGATGGTAGCTAGAAAAAAAAAGTCAAATACCGGTAATAAATTTAAGTTTTTGGACCAGGGAGCGGTGTGCACATGCATTTACGGTGGGAAGAGTGTATAAAAAGTAGGGGTGGGGAAAAAAATCAATTCACATAAGAATTGCAATTCTAATCATCCACAATTCTTTTTTTACAATTTTATTTATGATTTTTGACAGCTTATGACAACATAGCAAATACAATAAATCTTTTCTTTGCTGTACAAATGAACTATTTGAAAAGGCCAAATACCTAAAACTGCAAGAAATAATACACTACAACACACAAATTCTCGCATATAGGGCATCACTAAATACACTCCCATACCAAATACAAAAACGTTTCACATACAAACACACTGCTTATGAACTAAGACTTAATAATGTGTTTATACAAGAAAGGGTTAAATCTAACATTGGAAAATACAGCACTGTTAACAGAGCTATTACCAGCTGGAATAACCTTGATGCAGAGACAAAACAAGCTGCAAACTTGACTAGATATAAAGAAAAAACACGGAAGACATTTTTGCAAGAATACGAGATCAACACATCAATGAGAAAGAAGATGAACTTTTCTTTTGAACTGGAGGAACACAAACAACGTCTGGGAATGAAATCTACGGGGAAGAAGGAAGACAGGAACAACGATGGAGAGGAAGAATAAAAAAAATAATTAAAAAAGAAGACAACACTGACTACAGATGAGAATAAATCCTACACAAAAAAGGACAAAAAAAAAAAAAATGAAATTGTGTTCAGAACCAAAGAATGTTTGACCAGAGAGACGAGCTCTGATGTAAATTTTCTGTGTTCAAAATAGGGGACGGGACTCGGATAAGCAACCTGCTTCTCTCGTCTCCTTTTTCGGCATGTACAAAAAAAAAAAAAAGAGAAAAAGAAAACTTCTGTGAATGCAACCATGTCGGAAATAAACTGAATAAATAAATAAAAAAATTTAAAAAAATAAAACAACACATCCTCAATAAAAGGTGTTTCCTTTGAGATGTCGAAGGACGTGGCCAACATTGTGAATAATCTAATGCCAAAAGAGGTGGTGTGGTTACCTGGGTCTGTGTGAACACTTTTCAGATCCAAAGCTTGTTGTGAGCCATCAAAACGTTTTGACATGCATTGCTAGAAAAGAGAAGAAAAAACATCTTTAAAACAGTTCAAAAACATTCTTTTAAATCAGGGATGCTCATGGTTAACTATTTAACCGTTAACAGACAACAACTTTGACCAATTAATGCTAACATATTACTTTCTGCAAGTCCTAAAAAACAAGATGTGCTATTGTATGTACTATTTTACATGGATATTAACATTTGGTTGTGGCATTATTATTTAAAATAACTCAAAATTTCCAGTAAATTCCGATACATAATTCCCATGAAAAGTTTCTATTTTAGAATATTCCCAATTTAAAATTCCTTAGGACATTTACTAGAAATCTTCCACCTCTTTGCAAAACTAATTGTGTCACACCACAGACAAAACAAGTGCATTCAAGAGAATATCAGTTGTTTGAGTTGCTGTCAAACATAAAATGTTTAATATTATAAGATCAGAATCAGAAGTACTTTATTTATTGCAGGTGGAGATTACTTGAGTTACAGCCACTCAAGAAATATTATAAATAAAAAGAATAAACGTTAAAGAAAGAAAGAAAGAAAGAAAGAAAGAAAGTAGAGGATCACACTCGCCACCACAGACTCATAAAACATCCTCAGCATTTTTCTGCAGATGTTGAAGGACCTCAGAAGTCTCAGAAAATAGAGGAGGCTTTGGTCTTTTCTGTAGAGGGAGTCAGTGGTCCTCCCCCAGTCCAGTTTATTGTCTATTACCACTCCCAGGTATTTGAACTCCTCCACAATGTCTACACTGACCCCCTGGATGATTTGTTATCACTGACCTTCAGATGTTCCAATTCTTCAACCTTCAGATCAGGGAAGAGGAAGTTGGGGGGATTACTGCGGTTGACGTATACCTCCACCTTGAGAAACATCAGTCAAGAAAAAACAAGATCACAAACTAATGAGTGAAAATGATCACGTAGAGCCTGTGAGAACATTTAGCAAACAATTCACTAAATGCAAAGAATACATTTATCAGTAAACATTGTTCACAGTGAGATGAACTGAACAAACACTGAGAACCAGTTGGTGGTTTTGACTGTAGTTTTCATTTTGAAGTATTCTGAAATCTTTGTAAATGGTGTTTTCAAACTGAAGATCCTGAAGATCAGTTTTCAAGCCATTTGCATGAAAAAAGTAATAAAAACATTTATCATAAAGGCAGGTGAGCTCAAGACTAATTACAGATCCTGAACACAAAGTTCTCATAGAAGTGAGTTTGTGTTTCCAGTTGTCACCACAAACGTACCTTATAGCCATCACAGTCTGTGACCTTGCGAGAACACTTGCTCAGGGCACTGGCAGTGGTGAAATTATCAACGTAGAAATGAACTTTATTGTGGTCTTCATGGTACTAGTAAATAGAAAAAATGCAATTAAAACATAACATTTAGGTGATTGATAGAAATATAAAAAGTATTAGTGATTATCGCAAGTAAATAAAATACAGGGAAAAGTGTTCAAACTAAGAAGCACGCTGTTATAATCAAAGTATACAAAGAATGATAAATACAATGATAAAGCAAAGGCATTTCCTCCATACATCGCAAGTGAAAACAACAGCTTTTTATCTCAATCACTTATTAGTAAATGATAAAATCCTGCCCACACTCACCTGAATAGGAGTGTAAGGGATGGAACAGATGTCCTGTAGAGCTGGCACTAACCAATTCTTGTCATACTTTGTGCCGTGAGGAATCTGTTGACAAGGCAAACAAATTGGGATCCTGTTAGACCAATCACAAAGCAGACTAACCAGATGTGAGTGTGAGCTTACACACCGTGATTTTGAACCAGCCAATTTGGCTTCTAGTTCTTCCTCTGAAAGATCCTCTCCATCCTCTTCCTCTGCATCGTCTCCAATCTCTGTCCATACGGCCGTCTCCTTTCCAAGATACTCTCCCAGAAGGATTGCTGAACAAGACATAATAATACTGATGATGATGATTTCTGTACAAGAGCAAAACGCAAGTGACCAAACAGTGCTAAGGATTGTGGGTTTTTTTTTTGCAAGTCTAAGTCTTTGGTCACGAGTCCAAGTCAAGTCTCTAAAAAATAAAAGTCTTATGTCTCTTCTGGTTGTAATGAGCCTTCTGTCATCTGCTGCTATCTGGTCTGCACAGTTATATCTAAGAAATTCAAAGCATTGACTGTATTATTATCACTTCTTTATCTATAGCATACAGTACCAGTACTGATTAGTTGTTATATGATCACTTTAAACAGGCTATTGCAATACCAATCTTTGATTTGTGCACTGCAGACTCTGCAGTCAGTGCTCCTTTGTTTTTGGTACAGTCCAGTTTGAAGTTGTTGTAACCAAATGTGATGGTAAATGGTACAGCTGCAGGTCGCACACCTTTGAACCCAGCAGCAGCCATGTTGAAAGTCTCAGGTCAATCTGAGCCTTATCTAGGGCCCTACAAAATCCACGTTAAAGGAATCGCGGACGGAATCACGGAATCGACCAATGAAAATGGACAAAATCGGCATGAAAACGCCGTCACCATGGGGCAAAGAACTTTTTTTAATGGGGAAATGTTTCCGGGGACCGCTTATTAGGTGCCCCGCCCTCCCTCCTCCTGTCCAGGTTGCATTAAACTCATCTTAAACCACCGTGTCTCATAGGAATACATTAGGGTTGCCAACTGTCCCGTATTCTCCGGGACACCCCGTATTTGGACCTTAATCTGTTTGTCCCATACGGGACTCACCTTGTCCCGGATATTGACTGCAGTGTACTGCTCCAACCAATAGATGGCCCCCTTGTACTAATGTCTAAGGTAAGGTACTGATTCATTAGAAGCAATTCCAATAATTAGTAACTCCATCTTCAGCTGCAGTTTGGTGGTGCCGCGTGCTAAGCGCTCAAATATGGATAAACCAGGCCCAGCTAAGAAGAAAAGACTTTGCAGCTTCAACAAGCAGTGGGAGGCAAAAAATACCTGGTTAAAGCCAATCAGCTGTAACGCGACAAAAGCTTTTTGCACTTTGTGCCGACGTGAGTTTTCAATTAGCCATGGAGGTGAAAATGACCTGACTCAACATGCATCCACAGAGATGCACAAGAAGGCAACATTAGCTAAAGATGCTAGTAATATTAGTACATTCTTTGCCACATCAACAGCAGAAAATGACCAGATAGCTGCAAGTGAAGCCGCGTATGTGTACCATACAGTTAAACATGGACTAAGCTACAGCAGCACTGACTGTCTGGTTAAGCTCAACACACTGTTCAATGACTCAAACATTGTGAAGAAGATGCACATGGGACGAACGAAAGCTGAGATGATTACTATGAATGTTTTGGGACCAAAGACTGTGCGGCATATATTGGATAATCTCTCCTCCACTGAAGGTGAGCCTGTATATTTCTCAGTTGCAACTGATGCCTCAAACAAGGGAAATAGAAGAATGTTTCCAGTGTGTGTCAGATATTTCTCCGTGTCTGAAGGAGTTCAGTGCAAGTTACTGGACTTTTATGAAGACAGTAATGAAATTGCTAGTGGCATTTATAACGCACTAATAAACTGCCTGGAATAGCATGAGCTGGACACCAGTCATATCACTGCTTATGCAGCAGATAATGCTAATGTCAACTATGGGCCATAGTTGCAGCACCGAGCTAATCAAAAATGAACTTCAGATATCTGTGAATTGTGGCTTGCCATGCAAAGACTTTTTCCGGGTTGTGCAAACAGACAAACAACTGTTGGAATTAATCCAGAGCAGCAAGAAATATCCTTGGAAGAAGTAGACTTGGTGAGTTTAAAGTTCTCTTCAGTTGCTTTTGAAATGTTTTTATGTATTGATTGTGTGTTTACTATATGTATGTGAAGGTCCAGTTAATAATAATAATAATAATAATAATAATAATAATAATAATAATAATAATAATAATAAAGGTTTGACATTTTTTTTGTCCAAGTATTATCAAAATTGTGTTAAATATAGATTTTTTTTCAATGTCATGTATAAATTAAGAAATGTCAGTGTTATGTGGCTCAAAAATTTCTGTCCCTTATTTGGTCTTGGGAAAATTGGCAACCCTAGAATACAGTCACAGTCAGCAAGAAACCTCAAGTACAATCGTTTCAGTGCGAACTTACGGTTTACAAAATAAAAGTCAGTTAGAACATCTCATCAGAGCTACAGAAAATAGGATCATTTAAATTAGGTTCATTTAAACTAAGTTAAATTAATCATTAAACCTGCTCAGATTCAGTAAACCATTGATGCCCGAGAGGAAATATAGTGACATTAATGCTGTTCTCATACATCTTTATATGACATATAAATAATTAAAAAGGAGCAGTCAGAATAATCCATGTCACTACAATTTATATCTATTAATTGCATCTTATTTTATTTTTGACGTACATTTTTGTTCAGTTATAAGTTTTTTTTTTATTTACTAGTATTTATTTTGTTTCCTCACATGAGTTAAAAACTTATATTTTCTTTAAGAAATGATAAATATTTCTAAAAAAACGGAATTTAAAAAATGTATTTATAGGGCCTGACTTGTCCACAGATATATTTGAGACACACACACCTTGCTTTATAAATAGATACTGTAGTAAGAAACAGGATTGTGACAATTAAATGAAATGTCTGGGTTAAAACATGTGGGACCATCTCCAACTGTGAACCAACATTTGAAAAAGCACGTCTTATTCACATTGGCTCGAGCGCTGCATAGCTATTAATTATTATTGTATTACTAAGATACTTTTTCTATTATAATGTATGAATTGAATGTTGTTTCAGGAAAACCATCCATTCTTAGGAAGACAATATTTAATGAAAGTCAACACTTACTATCTTTGCTGAGAACTGCTGTCCTGAGCGCTGTCGCTCATGGTCACATCTCTATTGATGCCAAGCCTGGACCACAGTACAGATCCTACAGATCGGTGGTTCCCCCGATGCCGGTCTCTGCAGAACGACGATCCCTTGTCGGGGCTTCGGCCTTTGCGAAAATGTTGGAGTGCAATTCTGTCATTGTCTTCTGTAAAAGAAAATCCACATCATTAACCTATAATTTTAGTGAGTTTAGTACACATGCATAGCCATAAATGCAATGTTACTAATAATGACAAAATTCATTCTTTCAGATTTTGGCCTTGGTTTTTTTTTTCATTTTTGATTTTGGCCATGTACATGTCACATGTACAACCCAAAACAATGTTTGACTGTTTGACCTACATGAAGATATTACATTAAAAAAGAAGAAAAACACTGATTTCCTTAATAGTCTCGTCACGTGTCTTATTTTCTCTACTTTAAGCATGTCATTCATACATACTGTATATCTGTGTAGTGTCAAATGTTGATCAATCAATTCAACAATGTTGGCCCCAAATGAACTGAAGCAAAGCAGATGAGAAAGTGTTTTATTTCTATTAACAACAGGCTGAGAGGAAACTTTGGTCCATGTGTAACACAGCAGTGATGGTTACAGCATTCATCCTCTGCTTCAGTGGATCAATCACATCTGAAATGAAAAAAGAATAAAGGTACACATTTAATTCCTCATAAACATGTGTACAAGATTTGTAACTTTGAGAGTGAAGCCCAAAGACAAACTGTATGGTTGTACTAGAGCCTAGGTTACGGGATACCCCCAGGGGTACATAAATTGTCATAGGGGGTACATGAATAAAAAATAAAAATTGGAAACTGAAATATAAATGGACCAGCGGTCAGGAGCCTCCATGCACTACCACAAATTACACATTAGCCGATGTAAAACAACCCATGGTGAGAGATTATTATTCTTATTTATTAAATATTATTCCTCAACAGGATAGGTAAAATTCAGATCCCATTTAATATCACAAATTTTTGGCGTCTCCGGAGCCTTTTTCTTTTTTTTCTAGAATTAGATTTCGATAATGTTTTGTTGGTGCAAGGATTAGGGCACAATGTGACCAGGTGTGCAAGCTCAGATATTATTATACTGCATTTTATTTTATGTAGATTAAATTTGTGAAAGTGAAAACAGAATACAGTTATTTAAGTTTGTTTCGTGTGTTGGTGTCATGATGAAAATAATAATTAAAACATTTTAAAAACATATTTTAATCAGTTTTTTGATTTTTTTAATCATAAATTATTGGACATTTCAGAGGACTCCATTTTAATTCCAGGTGACCACACATGGGGTCACGACCCCAAGGTTAAAAAACTCTGCATTACATTATAGTGTGCATTAGTAGGGGTACATGGCCTCATGTTAAATGTTTGAAGGGGTACGGACTGTGAAAAGTTTGGGAACACTGCAGTAGAATAATTGTTTACAGTAATTTAGTGAACAAAGCTGAGTGCTTTTTAACTGTAAATAATATGTATGTAAACACTATTTAAATTATAAATGAATAAATAACAGCATGTATGTATGTGTGTAATAAACACTGGTTATAGCTGTTTATCATCATTAGCTCACATACACACTGTATAGCCCTGTATGTACAGTAGCACTGATTCTAGCATGTTAAGCAGTAAGTTAGACCATGTATAACTTCTCTGGTAAATACAGACATTTTCACATTTGATCGTCTACTTCAGTTGAAAACGTGAGTAGAGCTGAAACGGTTCCAATGCCTAAACATGTTATTCTACTGTAACACAACACGGAAACAAGCACGAAAATTATGTAAAGCGCTTTGAGTGTCTATGAAAAGCACTAAATAAAATCGAATGCATTAATATTATTGTTATTCATCGGTATCCGTGAAGTTGCACGTAGTAAAGTTGGTTGCTAAAGAATTCAACCAGGACTCCAAGCTATACTTTACGACGACTGTGTCCTCTAGAACTAAAGTAACCTCTTTACCTGTCTGTCACTAATGTTAAAGTTATGCCGACTGCAAATCCTTAATATCTTTATATTTTAACTCGAAAAGTCAAAATTAATAAACGGATGAATATCCAGCACTGTTGATGACGCCATTGTGATGAACTCTGACCCGGAACCAAAAAAATGTTAAAAAAATCATTTACAAAAAAATCCCCACAGAAAAAAAAATCTGAAAACGTATTAAAAAAAAAATAAATCAGAAAACGGATTTTTTTTTTTTTTACTGACTACAATACTCCATCGTAAATAGTAATAATATTAATAATAATGTAATATTAGAATATAATAATAAAAACAATAATGATAAGGTAATATAAGAATATAATATTTAATAATATAGCAACAATAATAATAATAATACCAGTAACTATAATATAAAATATTATTAACAATAATACAAAAATATGATAATATAATGATATTTATAATAGCAATAACAATAATACAGTAGTAGTACAACAACAACAAATAATAATTGTCAAATGCAATGTATACATTGTATAACCTTAAAGAATGTTATCAATAAAAACCTGAGCACATCTGAACGTTTTCTAGGTTCCTTTTGTTCTATCTATCTATCTATCTATCTATCTATCTATCTATCTATCTATCTATCTATCTATCTATCTATCTATCTATCTATCTATCATGTGTGACGTTTGCTACAAACACACCCCGTGAAAGTTGATGCGGCGTCTACGTATTATAATGTCTATGGTGGATCCGACCTGGTCGAGTGTCTTTCATTTGTACGCAATAAGGGCTTATTTCTCCTCCGGGGAATCGTCGGCTGTATCTGGCAACCAGTGTGGGTCAGGAACAAAGCAGTGAAATGGTGGACGGACAGAGACGGAGGTGTTGATGGTAGAATGTTCCTCTAAAGGTGTTGATGGTAGAATGTTCCTCTAAAGGTGCTGAGGATTGTAAAGTGAGCACCAGGACAGCTGGAAACACCGTGGGAAAGAAAACACAATGGACGCTAGTTCACCAACGAGCTGGATGACTGCCGTCAAACTGGAAGAAGAAGAAGAAGAAGAAGAAGAAGAAGAAGAAAAACTGTTATGGAGGGAAGTGAAGCTGGGTGAGACGGACAGTGATGATGATGAAGGCTGCAGGAGGAAAGCTGAACCGGAGGAGCTTCGTCATCGTGACCATCTGTGGGACGGAATGTTTACTCCAAACGCCGAGAAAAGCCCCGAAGAAGAAACGGAGGAGTTTCCGTCCAACGCCGCAGATCAAATCTCTGTGAAGGAAGAGGTTAGAACACAACTAGTACTGCTAGTTTCATTCATTCACTGATCCTGGTTGTTCTCACTCACTCACCACATTCATACACTGTTACACATTGACTGGAGACTAGTTTAACTGGTGACCCACTTAGCGTGGCTAGTTGCTGCAGCAACAGCAGATGTCGCCACCAGGGTGCTAAGCTGTTCTCGTTGATGTCATGCTGCTTTAAATAATGTTGTTAAAGTGTTTATATGCGAGTTCTTATACTTCAGCAATTTCAACGAGAGATGACGATATATCAGCACTGGTGTGATTCGGACGTAGATAATCACACCAGTGCTGATTAAGGCAGTGGCTATCAGTACGTAACACGTATCCATATACAGTTGAGGGGTATTCCATAAAGCGGGTTATGTTCAGGCTCAAACGAGGGAAACTCTGAGTATTCCAATTCCTAAACGCGAGGTATGTTCTTCTCTGAGTATGTTACCATGGTAACATTGTCCGTGAACTACACTTGGTCGCAGGCAGGTTTTATCAAAGAAACCATGGGTTTCTACCTGGCTCCGCCCACCTGAACACTATTTCTGAAACACATTAATAACATCACACACGTGCTCACATCATCACTAATGTTGTGTTGCTTTACATCTTCTTTTTTTTTGCAAACTGTATTTTTTTTTTAATTTATTTTTTATTCTTTATACAATGGCC
Source organism: Gouania willdenowi (assembly GCF_900634775.1). NCBI lineage: Eukaryota > Metazoa > Chordata > Actinopteri > Blenniiformes > Gobiesocidae > Gouania > Gouania willdenowi. The sequence goes on from NC_041060.1 coordinate 32,464,382, forward strand.
ACGGTTACATGATGTTTTTTAATTCCGAATTATTCTTACAAGTTTTAGATGGAATACAGGTTTGTTCGGCTTTAGTTAATTCCGCTTTAAGTCTGGGGGTTGGGAAGGCTCTGATTGGACAGGGGGCTGAACGTGACGTATCACGTGTATCAGGTAAAACACACAACTAACCTTTTATTGTTGGCTATAACACAGAACACCACACATGAGAACTGTTTTCACTTTTATTGTGATTGCAGTTTTGAAGCAGCAGCTTGACAATAAAACACGGTTTCAGTTTGGACCGCGGAGCAGAAGAGAGATAGGAACTAATCACCGGTAAAAAGCTCAGTTAAAGTCTGGAAAACAGTCACCAGGGATAAATAGTTTCTCCCTGGTAAAGATAGTAGCTCTAACTACAGGTACAATGATAAAATTGTGATATTACAGCCTGTGAATGCAGTACAGGACGCATTTACTCCGCCTCCGGGTCCTAGTGCCGCCGGTCGGGGCAGCCTGTTCTGTTTACCGTGTTTACCGAGGTTCGTGTGCGTTTAATAAGTCCGTGTGAAAGTATGCATGTTTACGCCTCCGTCCATCCACTCTTTTCATTAAATCCATGTCTTTTATTAAATAGTCATCGCCATCTTGGATTATGTCGTCACCAACGCGTAATTGTCGCAAGTCGCACATGCGCAAAACGATCCAAATTAACTTAAAGCCGCTTTAACTAAGTGAAGTGTTTACAAGAAAGAGGAATTATCTAATTCGGAATTAAAAATGGAATAAACCAGCCACCTAATTTGGAATTAACTTTAATTCGGAATTAAATTATCATGAGGAATGATGTGTTTACAAGGTCAAGTTAAAGAGGAATTCACTTTTATTCCACTTTAAAGAGGAATTAAAGCTCCCATGTAAACGTGGCCATTGTGGATGCAGAGCATTAAGTGAAAGACACTGGGAGGTTGATCTGCAATACAACGCCTACTGACGTCTGTAGTAAAGTTCCCTGGATACAAACGTGTGGAGAATGTTAAGGGGAGATGACAATTTAAATGAATCCACTTTTAAGGCTCAATTGTTGTTTTATACTGTAATACAGTATATGGGTTTGTGTCCCACTTCAGTCTTTTTTTATGACATATTTTTTGGATGTCGAGATGACTTTGGTGACAATATTACATTAAAAATCAACATAAATGATGCAATATCAAGCATCAGTCACTGTCTTTATGTCCAGTGTAACAGGAGAGCTCTCTATGCAGCCATTCTATGGTGCTGACACATCTCCTCAAACACATTTTATTCATTTTATTCCCTGCTCGTCACGTCACTGAAGCAATAAAGTGATGAAGCGACCAAAAAGCGTGACTAATCATGGGTGATTTAAGCCACTATAGTCACTGAAGGTGCGTTCAGTGTGAACGCACCTTTAGAACAGGCTCATATTCCTCAAACACCAGCTTATTTCACCCATCAGGGTGAATAAATTACTCTCTTCCAGGTGGTTACCATGGTAGCTTGTGTAACCTTCGATCCATTGATGATGGCTTTTTATTGTGCACATAAGTAACCCAAGGTTTACAAACTCGGGGTTGTTTGACCCACTTCATACCTG